>NW_027287538.1:16814621-16982121 GCF_022747635.1 Hetaerina americana | reverse complement strand
CAAACCAATGGGATCATAAATTTGTCAAAATGATATCATCAGAGGGAAGCAACGTAATGCGGCAATTGGGAAGTCTACCTGAGATAGGTTTCGCCAAAAAAGGACTACGGAAATCTAACTTTGCTCAAATATACTACGATGTTCATTTTGACAATCGTTTCAAACCTATAAGCCATCAAATTGCAGACTATTTTTTAAATATGAAATTAATAAAAAAAATAATATTATATTTATTTATGTTTATGCATATTTATGTGTGTGTATATACAGTATACACACATATGTTTCATATGAGTACATTTTTTCCTGTTACCAATGTATGTTTTCCATTTCGAATATATATATATATATATATATATATATATATATATATATATATATATCTTCGAAATGGAACGTTCTTCTACGACGAACAAACGTATTAAAACACAGATGTAGATTTTTAAACCATAGAGACACAAAGAAAGGACACTCACAATATGTTGTTTTGACGTTTCGACGGCATATACATATATATGTATATATACATATACATATATATACATATATATATATATATACATATATATATATATATACACATATATATATATATATATATATATATATATATATATATATATATATATATATATATATATATATATATATATATATATATATATATATATATATATATATATATATATATATATATATATATATATATATATATATATATATATATATATATATATATATATATATATATATATATATATATATATATATATATATACACACACACACGAGGGTCATCCGGAAAGTAGTACCCGTTCGTGAAATAAAGACACAAAAGTAAATATTAACAAACATAAAAAAATTTATTTGAAAGAGGATACTTTAAACTACTTCTCAACATAATCTCCAAGCAAATTAAGGCATTTGTCATAACGTGTGACAAGTTTCTGTATTCCTGCTGCATAGTCCTTCGCCGCCAGCTCATTGAGATACGCGAGGGACCCATCTTGCACAAATTTTTGCATAATGCAGATGGTGTTTAACAATTTCATGAACAATTGTTCGAGAAACATTGGGAAAATATATATATATATATATATATATATATATATATATATAGATATATATGTATGTATGTATATATACACACAAGAGGCATGATCATAATATAAGGGCCGTTTGGTGAAAGGAAAAAATATACTCACATGAAACATATTTTATTAGCAATTTTAGTTAGCTATAATCCTACGTCACTTCTCTACATAATCGCCGTTTGCTTCGAAGAATTGTTCGTACCGCTGCACAAGCTTTTTTACCCCTCTGCTTAGAAGCTCGCCTCCTGAGAGTTGAACCAATTGACAACGCCGTTCTTCATATCCTCTTCGGTTTTGAAACGTTGCCCATCGAATCACTTTTTCAAGTGTAAGAAGAGGAAGTAGTCGCTAGGTGCAAGGTCAGGACTGTGCGGTAGGTGGTCAAAGTCAAAAATCTCTCGTCCAATGGACATTCTTAGCTCTTTTTTGTGGTCGGTGAGCATATTCGGTACCCACCAAGCACACAATTTGTGGTATCTGAGGTTTTCCGTGACAATATTGTAGACAGTAGTGCGTCCAAGTTGACGAAATTGTTCAGCTAGGCCATTAATCATCAATCGACGATAACATCGCAGCTTATGTTCCCTTTACGAAACATATTCATCGGTCAGAATACAGGGCCTGCCACTTCGCTCTTCGTCATGGCATTTTTTGTCCATTTTTAAAATCACGGAACCATTGTCTAAGCTTTCCTTCAATCAAAAATGTAGGACCTCAAACTAGTCATAACTCCCGATAAATGCCAGCTGCCGGCAATCCTTTTGCATGCAAGAATCGAATGACAGAACGCACTTCACAGCTGGCGGGATGAGCAATTGTCGCGGACTTTGTTGTTTGCATGCACGGACACGCAAACGAGTTCTGAAACATAACAAATGCTGCTATAGCTTCTCAATGAATAAGTAGATAGCGCTGCATGAGTAAAACTGATGGGACAGTATTTAAATACCAGCAAACGGCCCTAACCTTATGAATATGCCTCGTACATACGAGGGTCATCCGGAAAGTAGTACCCGTTCGTGAAATAAAGACACAAAAGTAAATATTAACAAACATAAAAAATTTTATTTGAAAGAGGATACTTTAAACTACTTCTCAACATAATCTCCAAGCAAATTAAGGCATTTGTCATAACGTGTGACAAGTTTCTGTATTCCTGCTGCATAGTCCTTCGCCGCCAGCTCATTGAGATACGCGAGGGACCCATCTTGCACAAATTTTTGCATAATGCAGATGGTGTTTAACAATTTCATGAACAATTGTTCGAGAAACATTGGGAAAATGCTCACAGATGTCATCAATTGTGACGCGCCGATCGTTCCTCACGAATTCGTCAACTGAGCTCACCAGTTGGTCTGTAATGACAGACGGTTTCTCCGAACGCTCATCGTCGTGTGTTTTCCCCCTCCCCATGTTGAAGTTGCGACACCACCGCCGAACAAACGACTCGTCCATTACATTGTCTCCATACACCTCCTTTAATTGGCGATGAATATCACATGGGCGAACGTTTCTTGCATTGAGGAATTTAATCACTGCCCTCACTTCACAACTGGCGGCGTTCTCAATTTTTTTAAACATTGTAAACAATCACAGAAACAACACAGGCAATGCTAGCGTCACGCAACTTGGCTCAGAGAAGGCAGACAAGCCACTGAAGCTATCTGACCTCGTCCAGCGGCTACTCGCGTCGTCAGCACTTCATGCGGCACGAACGGGTACTACTTTCCGGATGACCCTCGTATATGTATATACATTTATGTACAAACACGAAGGTCACTAGGATAGTTTTGAAATACGCAAAAACTAAAAAACTTTAATTAATTTTAGTAACTATATTTTCTCAGGACACTCACCACGGTATTCTGCACATTTTTGAATTATCGTATATCGCATTCCAAAACAGTTTTTACACTATTTTTCCTAGAGAGCTGAAAGTTTTTTAGGCCTCAACGGCTTGTTCAGGGTCGGAGAGCCTCCTCCCGCGCATGCAATTTTTAACTGTAGGGAACTGGAAATGATCACATGGGGCCAGTTTGAGTGAGCAAGGTGGAAGAGCCCGTAGTTCAACTCCTGTGGGTTCCAGGAACTGCATGATATGATTGGCTGTTGACGCAGATGTATTCTAATGGTGCCGGACCATTTCACGCAGTCTTTTCTTCAGCCACCGTACTTGACGCATTACGAAAACTTTTGGTACTCACTGTTGTGTTCCAGGGGGCAGTAAAGGTTTTTTGTTCTTCCAGGAGAACAGTTGTTACATAAATTGCTTTGGGAGAAGAGTGTTGCAGACATTTTCTTTCCAACACTTCGAGGCCACTTGATTCACTCTTGTTGGTGGATGCTCGTCGGAAAACATCGATACAGTCAACTGGCACATATTTTCAGGATAAAAAATGATAAATCCATGTTTCTTCACCAGTAATAATGCCAGAAACGCGCCTGGAGTTGTCTTGGTCAAATCTTTTCAACATTTTTTCGCACCATTCAACACGAATGCGCTTTTTCACCTCTGTCAAAGTGTGAGGCACCCATCGAGATGAAACTTTCCTAATTCAAAAGATTTTGGAAATTGCCGGCGACTCAATCTGTAGTGACGCTTTAATATCCCAAAATGCCACACGATTGTTTTCGCGCACCAGTTTTTTCACAGCGGCGATGTTTTATTTCAGTCACTGCAGTCGCCGGACGCCCGCTCCTCTCCACTTCTTTCAACCTAGTTCGATCTCTTCTTAAGTCTTGAAACCGCCGAAAAAATATCGCACAGCAACGAGCAAGATCCCCGAAGGTCAATTATAAATGATAAATGCTTTCATATACGTTTAAATCACCTTTACAGTCATATGGAATCATTGCCAGAAAGTTCTCTCTTAACGGCTCCATTCTCACAACACCTGCATGCCGTATAAACAGAAACAAAGGAAGACGGTTTAGTGGCAGCGAGCGACACTCGAATAGCACAACGCAATTTTTCGTAAAAAGTGGAATAAAGTGTATGAAATAATAAAAAACGCCAAAATGGTGAGTCTGCTATGAGTAAAACAAGAGTTTACGATTGGTCTAAACGTTTCCAAGATGGCCGTGAAGACGCTGAAGATGACGAACGCCACGGACACCCCAATACATCAACAGCCGATGAAAACGTGGTTAAAAGTGTAAGAAATGGTTATGACTGATCGCCGAATCACAATCATAGAAGTCGCTGATGATGTTAGCATGTCGATTGGCTGATGCAATGGAATATTATCGAGTGTTTTGGGTATGAAATGCGTGACAACAAACTTTGCTTCAAAATTGTAGAATTTTGAACAAAAACAGCGGCGAATGGAAGTTGCTCGGGAGTCACTAAATGAAGTCAATGACGATGCAGAATTTCTGAAACGTTTAATAACAAGTGACGAAACATGGGTTTATGGATATGAAGTCCGAATCTAAGGCTTGATACAAACTCTTTGATCAATTTTTTTTAACAAACGAAAATCGCCAAGCTCATAAATACACGTCTTACCTTAGCGGCGGCTGCCAGAGACAAATTAAATAATGTATACAGCCGAAAATGTTATCATTATCATCATCATTATATATATATATATATATATATATATATATATATATATATATATATATATAGGTACATATTTATATATTGCTGAGAATATATTCCCGTTTTATTTTTCTCAGTTCTGATTAGTTTCGGTAGAAGAAGGTACGAAGGTATCAGTAGGTCGTCTATACCCCATCCAAGTAGCACTAAGAAATCCATCCGACCCTATACATTCCACTCTAAAAAGAGAAATGAGTTTCACTGAACAGACGTTCGCGGCACCTGAGTCGAACTGGAACTCCCAAGAACCCAGGAAAGAAACTCCCTTCACTTCGCAAGATCGGAAAAAAAATTCTTTCATCGGCTACGATATCATGATGCCCGTATTTATTTGACAAATTCAGTGCTTATGGAAAGAGATGTGTCGAAATACGACTCAAAGAGAACTCGGGGTACTTCAGACCCGCGGCACGAAGCGTAACTTTTACCCTTGACAACGAAATTAAACTCGAGAAACCAATAATTGTTTGTTCCCTCAAAGTTAAACCCGATCCGGAAAATTTTCTCCCGAAACTCGAGCAAGAGGCGGGGCAAACATTTATTCGCAAATTCAATCGAAATCAAGCAGCCCCTTACACCACTCTAAGTCCCTAATTTACATTGGCATGAGGATTTTGTGAAGCCATTGGCTGCCAAAGGATTCTACGGATGCAATACAAAACAGCCAAGGGGGCGAAGTGGATGGCAACTCCACAAAGGTGTCTCAGGTGTGTGGAGAGCGAAAGAGAGTGTGGATTTTGATTGTAAGGGTAGCAGATGAGCCTTTGTCGAAACTCTTCCAAGCGACGCCCGTCGGCGAACCAACTTACACACCCGCACACCCCCTCATTTCCCATCGTATTGCATCAAATTCGTAGTGTTTTCGCTTTCTAATGACAACCTTACTCATAAGGCGGAATTATATAGGCCAAGACTCCCTGTGTTGCGAATTTTTTCCATTCATTTTTAGTTTTCGGATTCATTCAACATCTAAATTTCTTTCTGCATTTGCAGTTCAAACCGTGACCTATGATTTTCATCACAGTTGGTTCCGAAAACTAAAGATCTACCTTGCAAAAATTAATCTTCACCTTATTGTGAAACTGAATGAGGATGATGACAAAGCAGAAGCACATAATTTTGAATGGTTGTATGTATATGTATATATTAACCTTATGAAATGCCAACTACACATACCTTTTATATCGGACAATGTATCACCAACCTAAATGTTAGAAATCAATAACCACCGGGCCTCATTCAAGGACTCTTCCGTGATTGGGATACTTCAAATCCCAAAACACGCCTCCGAATATAACAATCCCTTTGATAATGCTATGGTGTCTCCATTCTAGCTTCTCTCACACTCTCTGACCCTCCACTCAAACTCAAAACAATAGAACAGGCGTTTATCTAAGTTCTTGATTCCTGGAATGAACCTGGTATTCATATTGGACATTAATTACCGCTATCTTATTATAGATATTTTCATCCCCCTCCCCCTATTAATACCATGCTTTTAAAAACTCCCTAATTCATTTGCTCTCTCATTTTGTGGCGAAATCAAATAGAATTTTGCACGAAGGAGATGAAATCATGATTTTACGCAATTAAGTTTTTAACTACTCGACTGGCTGGTTATCTCCCGGATATTCCATTCAAGATCCCCGAGAGACTAAAAGATACTCTACCAGATTTGCGATGTTGTACTCAACATAGCTGCCGCAGATTGTGATGAATCGAATGATTTTCGTAATACATTGCATTGTGATATAAAACCAAAAATCATTTAACATTTATAACCATAATTTATATTATAAAGACAAAATTACGCATATATACAAATACGAACTAAACATACGATGCTTCATATTAAATCCCCAACACCACCACTCAGCATGAAAATATGGAAGTGATGAGAAAAATTCCTCATAGAAATATCGACAATACAATTTTCATAGGGACTGTGATGGTGTGGTTTCTAATATACTGCATTCCGATCCCGCAGGCCCGGGTTGAATTCCAGGAGGTGGCAGAATCTTTAAGAGTTATCACGATCCATGTTCAAAGTCCCGCGTGGAGAGCACTTTGGGAGAACAAGTCCGTTGGATGGGAAGTTGAACTATGTCACCCCTTGACGCCTTTCGTTAATAGTAGTCTGAAGCCAACGTAGCCAATTCTTACTCCATACCCTGATAATCCCTCATTTCCAAATACCCCAGCTACATGTGTATCGGTAAGACAATGGGCCCCAATGATCTGAGTTGTCGGTTGCCTCCCTTCAAAACTAATACTGCCACTAGATACAGTTCCCATCCTCATTAACAATTAGATCTTAAATACAAAAACTTTCTATCTTCGGCAACAAATTCTTTCATGTATAAAAATGTTCATTACCTTAATATTATACAATTTCTTCCCCTCTACGTTAAGTCATTTACCGTATCCATCCTCCAGAGAAATAAAAGTACAGAGAACGTTCCCAGGTCTTTTTGTATTTCGTATTCACAAAATCAAAACAAAAAACACACTCAGATGTATATTTTTAAATAACCAAAAATCGCCCACAAATTTAATGTATTTTATCGATATAGAGAATAGAGGAAGGGACGATACATCCGTATTTACATCAGAAAGTCGTCAAATGTCATCTTCAACTAATACCTGTAAATAACCAGATGTAAAAAAAGTACATAAATCGGATTTTCATGGAATTGGTAATCCGAGTATTCATTTACTACACAGAGGGAGAACTGAAACCCGATAAGTCAGGATTATATGAAAACTGCATATTCCTACCTACTCGCTAAATTAGGACTTATGGATTAAAGTAGGATTTGAAGGTTCTTTTTCAAAACATTTTTGTCGTGCAAAAATGTTGGGTGTTCAAGATCCACGCGGAATCGACAACCATGTGACCATTCACGGGGGTTATATTCGTGCCGTTCGGAGAATTGTAAAAATTGGTGACTGCACTTGGTAATCCCCAAATGGTACTGATTGCATTAACGTCTTTTGAATCTGCGATGAACATTCCGAACAGATTTCCTTCAATGATATATGCTTCGCGTACGAAACAAACTGGCAGACTGTGCGATCCAGGTTTTACGTTCTCTCGTATTCCCTCTTTAAATCATAGGCAAATAAACCTTGCGAACTTGCACTATGATATACGTTTCTGAATATCACGACGAAAACAGGAGCAAGACAAAAACTTTCCTCAATTATGATCAGGTAGTAAGGACACTTACCCATTTGGGACGTACTTGTGACGGTAATTGGTAAATCTGAAGAGGGGAGTGAAAGGAAAATTACACACAGAATTAAGAGGAAGAAAGAAAATAAAGTCAAATAATAAACTGATGTGGGAAATAACTCGGCAAAAGAGGCATGTTGGAGGGCACAGTAAAAGGATATGTAAAGTTCGCAAAGGAATATTTAAATGGGTGCGGGTAATTTTGATATGAGTATTACTTCTTGACTCGGGAAATAATTGGGAGAGATGGAAAAAATACACAGTGGATATATAAGATAAGGAAATTAGGCCATTAATTTCCGATATTGAAGGGGAATATGACGCAGGTGAAGATCTACGAAGGTCCAGGAATACTTGATGGCGAGAGAGAAAAAGCATTAAAGAAACTGAAATCAAATCAGGCTTTCGAGATTTACAACACCCTGGCAGAATTACTTAAGGTCTCGGAAACCATGGAGAGAAGAGTTTTTCTTGGTTAATTCGACATTTATGAGAGAGAATTTTCGCCGGATGTCTTCGTCAAATCAATGTTAGTTACCATCGCAAACAAGGGATTAGAAGTTTTATGTGAGGACTACAGAAAAAATAAGTTTTACTTCTGACGCGGCGAAGGTGGTTCTTTAAAGTTCATTGACTGCCCAAGCGGGCAAGTATAGCAACCTTCCCGTTTAGTGAAGTCCCACCTTTACCGGTCATTGTAAATAAGAAACGCAAGGCATTGAAGAAAGAAACAATCACCAACAAGATGATGAAGAGGAGGGTGGGCGAATACTTAAAGGTTAATCAGTTTCATATCCCAAAGGGGAGAGGTACACATGGGTGTCTTTGGAATAATCAGATGACTAATAGAGTGGATCATAGAATATAATCAGGGTGTATTTGTTTGTTTTGTATATTTCGAGCAGGAGTTCGAAAGAATCAATCGGAGAGAATGAATGAATGTATTACAGAAGATGAAAGGAGAACAGATGGATAGCCGAATAATGCGAAACCTGTAACGTGATATAAAGATTTAGGAAGAGAGATAAAACGGGCCACCATTATCACCACTACTTTTTAAAGAATGCGTGGAGTACATTTAAAAGATTTACTGGGTAGAACCAAGGGAAAAATAAAATTTGGCGAAGTATTCATTAAACGGGTTAGGTTCGTGAATAACCAAGCCTTCATAAACCAACCATCCAAGGAGTTACTGTCTAAATAAATTTGAAAATGAGTTCGATGGGTAGGGTATAAAAGTCGATGTGAACAAACAAAGGCTAAAGGGGGTATAAGATAGATGAAGGCTTATTTAAAAGTTGAATTTGGAAAACAAGACTAGAGCAGATAGTACATGCAAAAACTACCTTTAACTGTAGACAACCAATTAACAATAAAATTACTACAAAATATTTGTTTGCCATACTAAATTTGGACTTTTAATTTAATATAAGATATTATTATAATTCAGCGAAATTACTGCTTGTTTGTTTCAGTCTATGAAAAAGCGAATTACTAATGAAAATACTCATTTGTTTTCATTCAACGTGGTGCTTACATTTTAAATATTCTCTTTAATTCCGAAATTTTTGTGCCCTTTAAATTACCATGAGTTCCTTTAAACCCCCCAGAATTTTGGGGCAGAAAGGACGCCTCAGTAACTAAACAGGCTAAAACACCCGGCTGTTTATCGAGGAATCTGGGTTCGGATCCGGCGCAAGGTGAATGACCGTTAAACCTAGAAAACTTATCCATTTTAATTTGTTTTAGCGGATAATCTCGTTAATAGTTGCTGCCGTGGCATCTCCCGCAATTCTTTGAGTTAGTCGACGTTAAATATTCTAATTAAGAAAACACTTTCGGATTGAAAAAGGGAATCATTTCTTGATTCTCAAAAATTAATAAACATTCCAAATACCTGAATTAATTAGAAAAAAAGTTAAATAACTTATTGTTTAAATCATAAATAAAAATTGACTACATATCCCAATATGTTTTTCCTTAATCTTTGCACATTAAAACTTGGATATTACCACATTAACTATAAAAATGGAGTCTGAGTTTCGTTGCAATCTCTGGTTATGCGAAAATTTACTTGATTACGGTGGTAACTAAATGAAAACAATGCCAAATAATGGTGAAAGTTGAATAATTGAGAAAATATATTTAATTAATTAATCAGGAACAATTCAATGAAGCTTATTCCAAATATAGAGCCATATACACCCCGGGATACAAATATACCGTCAGTTTAACAAGGGACTGATTTATATTGATGTTTTTGTTTAATTCATTGCTATTTTTAATCTTAGAGGAAGAATTAAATCTGTGCGATTCTGGCATAACTACTTATAAGTATGTATTTAATTGTTTATATCACAAAAATGTCATAGTTTGATGAAACAAAAGCGCTTGAGTCCACCTATGTTTCTACCAGGTTTTGAGTGTAATTGAAAACTTTGATTATTTTTTTCATTTAACTCATCTTTAATTTATCAAAAATTACTCCAAACTGAGACTACTAAATGATTTGCATGTACACATTTCACTTTTTATAGGGGTCAGATGATCGACAGTGAACGGACAGACAAAAAGCGCGGAATGGTTTCATGGGGACCATTCATGAATCTACGTAATCTACTGCTTACCAAAAAACACGACAATTCTATTGCACCATTATTGAATACAAAGAAAAATTTCCTATTTGTAAAATAAGCACTTTCCCAGAAAGCTCCAAAAGGCGAACAGAAAATACATTTTTTCAATGAGCTACTCATAATTCACGGAAATAAATTTCATGAATCATTCGCCAACCGCCCTTTAGCCATAAATCAAGCTTTTATGGTCATTAGATATAGACCATAAATTACATCGACCTCAAAAAAATTATTGATTTCGTCTCATCCTTTCCTACTATTAAGGAAAAAGTGAAAACCCATTGAGGAATTGTTCACCTTGATCCCCGAAGCATTCTTACGTCACCATCCGCTTCCAATTTCAATTGCCGTAATTTTCTGCAAATAATCAACGTATATTCTCCCTCGATAGCTTCTGCAGTGAAGATAAATTTTACCCACTGCAGAAAAAGAAAGAGCTGAACAGGTACAACTTGAAATAAATCTTGACATTATTTTAATCTAATAATCAATTTTCACTTTATCCTTTCCTTATTTTTTAAAATTCAAATTTATAATAATTGGATTCCACGATTACATTACTATCGCTAACCTCTGCTATCAGACGATATATTTGAAAGAAAGCCATTTACTTATTTAACTGCTTAACACTTCCACTGTAAAAAATATCTGATTTGACCAGTGAGTTACTTATTCCATGAAGCTTTTCCTTTTTATGATAAAAATAATGACACCTAATAATTGAGAGTAACAAATTGAATTAATAAGGTCTGTAGAAAATTTGCCTTTGTGCTACTGGCATACAAAGAAGGAATACTCTGGAAAACATACACTCATCATCTTCTATTACAGCAATTTATTTAGAAAGAAATACTGAAGAAATAAATCTATTGTTCTCCGAAATGGAATGAACTACACATTTTGTCTCTAAACGAGATGACCAGAGCACCAAAATATTTTTAAATAGCTTTGATGCAACTGCACAGCACCTTCCGACTGTATCCACCAATAGTGCTTGGTCCTCATGAGCCATTAGGTCAATCTCTATTATTTCTGGTAGTTATTATTCTATTTCTTACGGTTATTTCTGTGTTGCTTGAAGTTTCCACAATTGTTTACCAGAATCGCGCTGGGGTATAAGGACTCCTTTATGCATCGTTCTGTTCAGCAGTTACTTTTCCTATATTCTCGTTGTGTTCAAGCCTAACCATGCAATGCAAGGTTAAAGTTATTCCCGAGGTAAGGGCGACAAAATCGAAAGATTCCAGTGGCTCCCAACAAATGCAGTGGTAGGAAAAACATTGCATGGAGTTTTGTTTAAATCCTGTGTCCATAAATTGATTCACAATTTTCATAACCCAGTTGGTGAGTGAAAAATTCCCGTTTCTCTTACTTTAACGCACTTGGTAAATACAGTCGAGAATTGAATGACCGTTTGCATTGAAAAAGACTATCCCTCGATTTACAAGAGCGCAAAGTTGGCGTATCGATACTCGCACGATATTCAATTTACCATATTCAATTTGCATCCCCAGCGCGGAGGCTTTTCCGCCCACTCCAAGGACCCCTTCGCCGCGACTACCAATAGGAATCAAGAGTTTCGCCCACGTACGTTCGTGACGTGAGTTTGTGTATCCCCGGAGCAGAAGGGATGGGGGTTAAGGATGAGAGAGAGAGAGATAAGAGACAAAGGATCCCAGGCTTCTAGAGAAAGAGTATCGGGGAGGGGGGGAGGGAAAAGGGGAGGGAGTTCGGGGAGGAAGGAGTATAGGGAGGGAGGGGGATTGACTGAGAGAGTGCTGGCGTCTTGGCGGGAGGTGGAAGGAGGGGCTGCTCTCTGTTTGCTTTGACGAGACCAGGCGCCTTCGAATTGAGGCGAGCGACAAAGGAAATCTAATATGGGCAAGTAGCATCCAGCCAAATCGTCAGGGTGCCTTGGATACCCTCATATCCAGACGAGCGACTTCGGTGCACCCCCTTCTATGGTGACGGAGGAGGTCACGCCATCGCTACACTGAGGGCAATCGTTGGATAACGCAGTTAATTCCCAACACACCCCACCCGAGTTCCGTAGGGAAAGGGGAGGAAAAATTTCCGAAACAAAAATCAGCAGGAAACTATTAAAAACCGGTGGTTGCATAAACAAACCATTGTTATTTTAGTAGCTCTCATGTCTCCGTGGTGGCTTTTGTGGCGTGCAGTATAGTTTATTTCGGTGAAAGTTACAACGCATTTCAAAATAAGTATACAGCAAAAGCATCATAACTAAATACGACTATCTGCATGGCAGTACTTAGCAAACTTATGTGACAACATATATATATATATATATATATATATATATATATATATATATATATATATATATATATATATATATATAATAGAACATAGCATTGCGTTACGGAAACAAGCTTTCACAAGGTGGAGGGAATTAATGACAGGGACGTTGAGAAAGGATGTCAATAAGCGACTCGGCAAAAATTTGGGGTGGAGGGTGGTTATTAACGGTAGTTATGAAAGGGAAGGTGATAAGTGTGGATTGGAGACTTCCAAAATGTAGATGCGGACAAAGATAGAGAGGACGAAATTGGCGGAAAGGAAAAAAATCGAAAAAGTACTAGGCATGGTGGGGCAGCAAAAGTGTTTGCTGGGAAAAATGTATGCACAGCATTTTGATTGACGATGGAATACTTACAAGAGGACTTCAGAAAAGAGAGGAAGAGGTAGTAATAGGACATGCCTTTTGGAACGGAATGGAGGAAGGATGTACGCGGAATTGGAGTTTATTTTAGTTTCCGATGTGAAGGTGTGTTTTGCCAGCAGAGGCAATTAAATACATCCGTTTAAATTCTTTCAGTCTTCGTTCATCCTAATCTACCAAAAATCTTAGCATATGATTCATTACAAGTTTGTTCGAAAGATGACAGGATGCACAAGAAAGGGCAGCTCGAGGGATTTTTTCGCATTTTACAAGCGGCACAAACACCTCTTCCCGCTAAGTCTAGAAGACTGAGACCACGGATGATAGACGGTAGGATAGGGCAGGTAGAGGAGAAAGGGTGGAAAATGGGAGTTTCCACGGAAAAGTTGGAACCTACGCGATGTTGGAGGACACTTCTTAATGGAACAGGTTCAAGACCAGGTCCGATCATGCAAAATAACGTGACTTCGAGTGTAGTTGGCTTTAATTGTGTGGGATTAACATAACATATTTTTAGTTAAAACGCAGAAGAGTAAAGTAAAAAATATGGTAAAAAGGAACTTACTTTTTGTTTCCCTGCCATTCAGGCAAAGTTTCATAAATTTGAATTGATATTAACTTTCCCATATCAATTTTCTCAAATTGACTTAAGATTTCGGACCACTCAAAAGACTCATATTACCAGTATTAGCTCTAATTCCAAAGCATTAAATCCTTTTATCTTTAATTATGGTTAAAACGCCATGGAAAGTCTAACAGTTAAATTAAAATGACAAGGTATCAGCAATTCATAACTAACAAATTTGATATTCTACAATCCGTAGAACACGTTGATTGAACGATAAATTTAATCAATGAGAACTTGGTTACCTCTGCAATTAATTTTACCTAACGTTGATTGAATTTCCGAATGACTATGGACGATATTGCTTTCTAAATTTGATAAATAAAAAATACTACGTTAGTTCGGCCCAATTTGGGTAAGTGAACAGAACTATCATATGCAGATGTAAAATGCCATTAGAAACATAGCGAATCCATAGCACATTCTTCAATCCAACAACCGGTTGGACGGGGATAGTATTGGTTCATTACGAAATTAGTATGCATCGATTACTCATCGTGAACTCCCAATTTGTACTCTGAATTGTCGCAAATTATTTTATTTGTTAGTCCTAAAAACTCCCCAAGTCCTATCGTGTCATCCCTAAATTGCCCCTTCATATTTCAATTCCACTCATATCTCTTTTCCCTCTACCCATAGATTCCCTACAAAACTGATTTAAAATTTAAATGCATTTTCAATTTTTCTTCCTCAGAGCTTATTTTCTTAATCATTGCCCAGAGTAACATAACCAAATATGTTATGCGTCGTACAAAAGTATATATAAACCATTTTTCTTTCCCCATGGATAGGGGACTTCGAATCTTTATGCTGGAAGAGTATTAAGTGAATCAGAAATTCTATTGTAGAAATTGCAACGCTGATCATGTTTTTCTCCCACGACCCAAAGACTAAATGCGAAATTTGGCAAAAAAAAGATATGCCTTTTTGCTCTAAGTTTAAACACCTAAAATTTCCCTCACAGGTACAGCATTTTATGAAGCAAGATACTATTTAAATTTTTATTTAGGAATTTCTTTAAGACGCCCTATCATCAATTATCTCACTTTTCTAATTCCTTCAATGTTAACCTTATTACGACGTCAGTTTTCATCCAAGTGCCAGCTTAGAAATGTGAATGTTAAAGGTGACACATTGGCGTGCAGCTCTCCTCGCGAGTCCACTTTTCTCTCTTAAATCAGGATTCTTACCATACTTGGTCGCGCAGCCCGCCGCAGAAGTTAACCTGGACTTGATAACACCGCCGGAGAAACTGCTGTGGCTATCGGGTGCGATAGTGGTGCATCTAGCCAACTCTCTCGGACTCCCCAGGACACTTAGCTCAACTTGGAATTTCACCATAATCTTGAAACTCTTCAGACTCACGGCTTGGGCCCGGTTACTCAAGATACTAACTACTCAGCAAGAGGGTCGTCTCGCGGAAAGCATATTACTAGGCTGATTATTTGATAAAAATGCTTTTAATTAATCCGCAATTCCCCTAGAGTGTGACAAAGAAGCTTTCCAATAACATACTCATTTCCCCTTCCAAAATCGCACTTCCAGTAATTAAAAAATAAGCAAGCCATAAGGTTTATGAAGGAAATTCTTTGGGATATTTTTCAACTAAAATTATTAAAAAGGAAATAATTAATTATTTATGTGAGTTTCTTTTAGACAACATTTCGCTTTCATGCAACAGTGAAAAATTGTACTATATGACTGTGAAAAAGAAGAAATTGTTAAGATATTAGTTTACCTATAATTATGGTAATCATTTTATCAACTTCTGCTCCATTTAAGGAATACATACACCACAGCACTAGTACCTACGGTAGGTATGTACGTTTACCTCATTAAATCTCTCCGTATATTACTCTAATTTTCCTTATGTAGTATTGCAATTTTATTTCCTTGTTTTATTTTATATTTTCCATATGATGATTCAAAATTCCTACACTTTATTGGAATGATTTTTTACGTATTTCTGCATGTAAACGACGAGGAGTCATGTGTAATTATTCCAGTTTCTCATGCCCTTGTTTTTAGGTGATCATTTCTCCTTGGTCGTACATTTCTGACTGAAAAGTTATACTGAAAATCCGTGGGTTGTAGCATAAACGAAAACACTTGTTTAAATAAATTATTTATAATACGTCCTTAAGGTTTTTGCCATTAATTTCTAAGCCACTATTGTAATTCACTTGAAACCTAGACATATATTTCTACTATATTGCCCAAAGAACTTTTCGATTCACTCAAATCGATTTATTTAACCATATTCCTTCTCATTTTATAAACATTTCTGAACATTCAACGCAGATGATGGATTCCTGATGTCTATGCATCCCCTGCTACGCATTCTAGCAGTAGCTTGGTGGATACCATCCAGCTTTAGAAGAATTTCATGCAAGCCACTACTGTGGTTCCCACGACTGAGAAACAGGAAGTATTCAAAACGATTGGACGTATTTTATTTAAACGTAAATTGGATACTAAAAGATCACATCATGACACACCGTTTTAAGTCCTCAAATAAGGAAAAACGTATAAAAAGGCTAACTTTTCATCAAGCCACAACTAAATAAGTCACCATTAAAGTAGGTATTTCCACAAGGATGAAAATTACACCATAAGCATTGGAATCATACGTACCAATAATAAAAAAAATCAACGTTAGCGCCACGGCAATTGAAGCGCCAAAGAGCTAAACTATTACATATTTCATCCCTTTCATTGAGTTAAGAATAGATTTATTCCTTCTTTCCCTGGCCCATTAAATTTTCGTTTATCGAGCCCACATGTTACATTACATTGCCTCAGCCTAAATATTTTCATATAAATTGATATTTCTATTATTAATTTCTCAAAAATTATATTTTCTTTATTCAATTCTTTACTTCTTCATCATTTAAGCAGTCCGTATCATCGAAAAAAAGTTACGACAAAATTCGATATTATAGATGAAAATGTAAACCTTTTTAGAGTAATCATTTATTACTTGAGAAAAACGATTGGCACACACATTAACAAATTTTTTCTAAACGTGTCATAGAGACAACCCTCAAGGAGTTGATTCTAACTAAATAATCCTCATCTTCATGATTCCTACTTCACGGATCATAGGCAATGCAAATAACACCAGGAAGGAGGGTGATGGAAATTGGTGAAAATACCTCTAAGAATGAGTGAGACGTGTGGCATGTGGATATTGAAGTGCCAAACAAAATACAATGAAACAAAATATAGTACTTATCGAAAATTTTTCTGCTCTTTCACTTGAATACCGTTAGTTAGAGCATCTTGGCAAGTAAATTAAAACTTATAATAAATTAAATATTGCCTATTAGGCAAATGCAATATTTTTAAAGTACAATGATTGATTGAGAAGAAATATGCATCTCGTGCTCCCGAATTCGCCTAAAGTACCAAAATAAAAAGACAGATTTGACGTTGCTATTACATACTTCAGCCAATGCAAACCCTCCCTCTTGACTGCGCTCCCTTGACTGCAGCGGCCGACAGCTATCCTTCAAGGGGCTTATCCATCTTCAAGGAGGCTCAGGAATCCTCCTCCGCCCGCATATAGACCACAACAATTTCATCCACTCGAGAGAGCGTTCTCGATCGCCATTTTGACCTAATACTTGCCCCCATCCAAGCTCGAAGAGAGCTGGCCGCCGCGTCAGCTGATTCTCCGCCGCACACCGCCGAGAGCACAGGCTGGCGTGGGATTGAGGGCAAGAAACGTACCCGCACCGTCCAGTTGACACTTAATCCCCTCTCAAACCCTTACAATAAAAACCTATGCGAAGTGGCACACTGCATTCAGGACCCAGTAATATCTTGGCATATGGGCCCCAAAATGGACCATTTAAAAGGAGTTCTGGAAATTCATTTATGCAAAGTACAATGACTAAATATGTATCTTTTACATAGATTTTTCATTCAATCAATAGATGTTGTTTCATATTTTTATTAAAAAATCATATTTCACTCTCTTTAATTCTGGCAATGACGGGAATTTTACATTATCGGTTTTTATTTTCCCTTAATTTAGTAAGAGATATGGAGTTGCAATTTGAACACAATATTTTAAAGGAGTGATTAATATTTTGCAGATACGAGGGTGGTCCCATGCGTACCCAGCCTGACCAAGAGATGACCATAGTTGTTTTAAAAATATCACTGGATTAGATAGTATGCTATCTATAAAGCATATGTATCAAGTTTGAAGACGCTACATTGTTTAGTATTTGTTTTACCATCACCAATAGTGAACGTTTACAGTAAATTTGTAAAAATGGAGAAAATTGGTCTTCCTCAAGTAAAACGATACTTTTATTTGAAAGGCCATAGGTTAACCAATATAAAAGCTAAACTTGATCCTACTCTGAATGATTCTGCTCCATCGTTTACAACAGTAAAATATTGGGTAGCACGGTTTAAACGAGGCCGTAGGAGCTGTTAAGATGAGCATCGCATTTATCGACCAAATGGGGTGACGACTGCAGAAACGGTGAATAAAATCCACAAAGTGATACTGGATGATCGTCGACTGAAAGTGCGCGAGCTAGCAGACGTACCAGGCATTTCAAGAAGTTCGGTACATTGCAAAATTCGGTACATTGAAAATTTTGACATGAGAAAGCCGTGTGCAAGATGGGTGGCGCGTTTTCTCACACTCGAGCAAAAACATTTATGTGAAGATGCTTCAATTGAGTGTTTGGCTAAGTTTCATAGCAACAAAGCGGAATTTTTGCGCCGTTTTTAACTAAGGATGAAACATGAGTCCATTAATTCACATCCGAGACAAAAGAACAATCAAAACAATGGATTCAAAAGGGAGAACCAGCTCCAAAGAAGGCGAAGATGGCTTCATCTGCAGGTAAGGTCATGGTGTCGGTTTTTTGGGATACGCGTGGGATAATTTTCATCGAATATATTTTAAAAAGAAAAAAATATCAACGGTAAGTATTATGCAAACTTATTGCAACGTTTGAGGGAAGAAATCAAGCAAAAGCGGCCGTATTTGGCTAAGAAGAAAGTGTTGTTTCATCAAGACAATGCATCAGCTCACAAATCCATTATTGCAGTTGCCAAAGTTCATAAATTAAAGTTTGAATTGCTACCTTATTCTATTCACCAGATTTAGCACCCTCAGATTATTTTCTGTCTGCAAACTTGAAGAAATGGCTCGCTGTTCAAAGAATTCCCAACTGTGAAGAAGAGATTTCGGCAGTTTAATAGCTATTTTGCGGAGCAAGTCGGTTCTTATTATAAATAGGGTATCGAACATAGTGAATATCACTGGGCAAAGTGGTGAAATAGAGCTGAAAGGAAATTATGTTAAAAAATAAATAAATTTTTTCCAAAATTTTTTGTTTTATTTGTTGGGCCGGGTATTTCTGGGATTACCCTCGTATGTAAGAAGCTCATCTCGAATGTGATGTATTTTCCTGTTTTCGGATACTAAATTGGTTGAAAACAAAACCTAATTCAGATAAATATATTTGAATAATTTTCCAGCCTTTTGGGCAGGGCGTTTGAAATTATAACTCTGGTTTGCCACTTGAAAACCTTCAGCTTTGCCATAGCGTCCTATTTTTCAGCTACCAAATAGTTGTACCAAATAGAAAAAACTGGATGTGAGACATAAAAAGGATATGCCTCACTTATCATTTATCTATATCTCGTATACACGTTAATTGCTCACTCCTAATAGATGAATAAAAGACGAACTTTACCTGAAACATTGACACAGATCTTTTAATTATTGCTTATGAATATTGGGTTTTTTAATATTGCTTTTTGGTTAATATTTTTGTGTGTTTTCACGCACAATGAGAGGTTTTCTGATTAAATGAACTTTGTAGGAAACCAAAATTAGAACAAGAAAGAAGAGAATATCACTTTAGTGCTGAATAAAATGCTTAATGCTATGGTAAGATCTCCCCTAGCTGTCAAATCGATCTTCGATTTATACTTCTATTCAAGAATTTAGCTAACGACTGCGGCATTGATTTTAATTATAATTTGCTTGGCAGGAAAAGTGCTGAAATATATTTTTATATTTAGTATTACAAAAAATGATTCCAAGAAAGTATACGATTTTAATCAATTAATTACGCTATGTAAATTGTTAATGCTAAGAGAAATCCGCATTACAAAAATCAATTAGAATGTCTAAATATAATTTAAATGATCAATTGATATGTGAGAATTTTTTACGAAAATTGAACGCAAAATTCAAACAATCACCCCATGACGTATGCCGTGCATGTATAAAAAAATTCCTACACGTCTCGCGAGTTGGGCTGAGACAATATAAGTCTTCCATTATAAATTATCCTAACTACTTTTCTCCAAGATAACCCATTTCGTCTACCATAGGAACGTTCCTACATGGCTAACAAATAATATTTCATGAGAATCGTGACGCGAGATGATGCTCTTCCATCTCACGCTTCATCATGGCCCTTGTTACTTTTATATCGCCCCGTTCGTGCTAAATCCCTTCGTAGGAGAGCGAAACACTATTGCCTCCGCCACGCCGTTTATTAAATTGCATCGCTTAACTCCCGCGGGACACGCGAATGGCCCCATCGCCTTCCCTTAACACCGAGCACCACCGCTGAGATTTCCCTTCCCTCCTCCCACCTGTCACTCCACGTCTCCTACGCCGAAAAAAAATACTAAACTGGTCACGGAATTCCACTAGGAAATGAATTCTCAGCCGATATGCGCGGCACAACTCCCATTTCAACAACGTCTGTCGGTCACATTACGTCCAGAAGACCTGGGCAAATGTGCTCACGGGAAGGCGGCTCTTGATATCATATTTTGCCACCGTTTGCGGATATGACGAGTGTGTATACGTTATAAAACCTGGAGTTCTTCGAACAAAGATGGAATAGGCGGACAGGTTGATTTAATTCAGAAAATATGTCTGTCGGGATTTTACTGGGCATATTATTTTGCACACATTACATCCTCGGAGGCAGTAGTCGTTCATAATTTAATGATCAAAATGGGGTCTCACGTCTGGGATATTCTAAAGACAAAAAAATCTTATACTTTTTAGGTAGTCGGCAGTGTAAGGTATTTTTTGGATGGACACTGACGAAACACCTCTACATTTCTTAGCCACGCTTCACAAGAGATAACCTGAAGGGCAGCACTAAAATAAGCCCCTCTTTAATTCTGAATACTTCCTCCTTCCATTTATTCCGTCCAACATGCCTATCCCATTTCCACTCTTTCCTCGTTTGTCTTACCCTTCCCTTTCCCTTCTGCCACATTCATCAACATTCCAATGCCAGTCAAACCACTCAGCACCCATCTTTCCTATCTCCTTTGGGTAGTTAACAACAAGAACCTCTTTCCTCTAACCACTTTCGTTTGTTTTTCCATCTAACCATTTCACCTTTCTCGTTCTCCTCCTCTCACATATCTCAAATTCCTCCTATCCATGCCAATCATCTTGCTTCAACGGCAATTTTTTCAAACTATACAAAACCACGCTCAATATTAAAGTTTCTGCTAGTTCCTGGCTAGGGAAAGACCCTCAGCGAACATTTCCGCAATATTTTCTTCTTTCAGGAGAAAACTTCTTTTCCAATAGAAATTCTTCTTATTTATGTCCCTACTACTTTCACCTTAGTCTTAATCCAAAACACTTCCAGTATAGATGAATTAAAAATTATATTTTACAGGAAAACTACATAGAATCATCACCATAATCTGCCGGGAGGTCAAACTTACCTCGGGTCTTTGGAGGGAAAGTTGAGAAGTCTAGCTCAGCCTGTATACAATTTCAATAGGCTCGTCTATTAATCCTTTCTCAGCAACCTTTCCTTTTGCACCTTCAGCTGGAAATCCCACCATATTTCTCTAAGTCCATGCACTTCACTCCCCCAGAACTGAAGTAACAGCATTCTGAATTCAAATTCCCCAACTAAATTTCGTTTGAGAGATAGTTGAGGTTGATACTTTGCGGAATTAATTCCATTATGATGAATGGGAAGTGACGCATAGAATTCTGCGTTTTTATAAAATAGAATTTTACTGCCAACAATTATTTACTACTTTAAACCCCGCTTTTATATAAATCTGAGAATAAATTAAAAATAAATTAAATATTAATATTGCCCGGAATGCGCGCCCAACCTAAACCTACATTATCTGGTGGACTACCATAAAAATATAAACTGTGAAATTAGATACAAATAATCTTAGGCCCAAAAACTAATTCTAACAACTATTATATGTGTACGCCTGTTTGCGCGTACTCAAACGGATGAGGTCGCAATAAAAAAACGTTTAGTGATAAATATTATAGTAAAAAAAAACAAAAAACAACAATAACCCGTTTCTTAAGAGGTTTACACCAAAGTTTATAAATCTGGAGGAAGAGTAAACCTTCAAGTACGTCTAAACACGCGAGATTAAATGATGGCATAATATTTTGCGAAGAGTATGTTTAACGGTGTTTCCATTATGGACGCTTGCATTCTAGCGTGCGAGATGCATTCCCAAGTTCTAGAAACATTTTCGAGGGAAGTTAATTCGGAATTGGAAATAACTGAACAATCAGATGAACCCGAGAATGAAAATAAATGTCCCATTTATAATATATTAATAACCTACTTTGAAAAACAAAGGAATACGTTCATACAATTACACCTCTTTCTATACTTTAGCTCAGCCACCGAATGGAGACAAGAATATCATACCAATTTCTGGCAATTTGTTTTTGAGAAAACCTAATACTAGAAAACTACCTCTACTTCTAACGTAGATTTGTCATCATCAATTTCTCGGCCATATTATTTATTCATTATTTTTTTTCTTCCAATTTGATGATGTACATTACGTGCGTGATCCACTCGCTCGCTGGTTGAGCCATTTAATGCGAGCACTTATCTTATACCCTGTCAATGCTCGTCACGAGGCTAACGGTTAGGTTTTATTCTAGTACAGATAGCAAAGTAAGATTTTTGATTAGTAGTTGAAATAAAAACATGGAACACTTAGTCCATGAAATACGCCAGCCTTTTTAACTGGAAGCAATAAATGTTGGTATTTTTTCCATGAACAGAACTGAGAGAAACTGAACAAGAAGAATAAATGATTTATTAAAGGAGAAATAGCTAAATTTTCATCATGGAAACAAAATAATTAATCGCTGGGAGAATCTATGGACATGTAATTTCCAACATACTTACAGTAATTGGCTTTTGGAGATGGGAGGATACATTAGAGGATGATGCATCTTCTGCATGCCTATTTACGATAAAAAAGACAGCTAATATAAAACCGAAGATATTCATTTAGCAGAGGTGAACTAGCTTCCGTTAGTTCGAGCACTACAAGAAGAGAATTGACTGATGCTTTCGTGCTGGGATCTCAGCTAGTTTGGGAAAATCCATCGCTGAGTGATAAAATGCAATATAAAATCCTTTATTATCAATCGTATTGAATTAAAAGTTCCAATTTTATCGGATAATACAATTTTGTATTAGGGGTTTCAATATTGACTGGAGTTACCCAGATAATTATCCTCACAACGTATGGAAAGCAATGCGATCCACTTATTTTTGTGTCAATAAATACACTTTAAAAAACTTCGCTTCCCGCTAAAACTAAAGGAATGATTGATACAGTTTTTTCTCCAATAAATACATCTGGAAAGGACACTTTTTTGATTTCTGCATGAGAGGGAAAACTACGAGATTCACAAGTTTGAGTGATCAGAATAATTAATTCAAAGCATTGCGAAATTATTAATGCCCTATTTTGTAACACTGCCGATCCATTTCCTGGAAAATCCATTCATTACCGGAGATACCTTCGTAATTTTAACGGCAGTACTAGTATAAACAGCAGTAACGGTTAAAATTGAAACGTAATGATTGGAAACCTGACCTCAAAAATATAGAAGCACTAAGAGAAAAAATTATTTTATTTATTAAATCAAATCTTTCATTTTGAATCAGAAAGATATATGCATGAAACAACACGAATTTATAGCAATACCTGTTAGAATTATAGTTTCATTTTAATTAAATGTGAGCATTTATTTATTCAAATTTTTCTAAGGAAAGGGAAATTAAATTCACAAATTGAAGAGATTAGCAAATTTGATTAAAAATTTTATGAAATGATTTTTGCTTGTTTTGTAACATTGCCAAAACTTTTCTGGGTATTTATATATAAATCACATCTATCTTTTTATATCTGACTTTCACCACTAATGACGTTTTTAATGCGGAATTTTCAAATGGTCACGGAAACACTCATTTAGTTGTTAAAGTTAAATAAATATAGCAAAGTATAAGAAAAAGGATATATAATATCAGTTATGCTTTAATAAGACTATTCCATGCAAAAACAAGAAGACTATGATTTAATTTTTACCCCTTCTTTTAACTAAAATAAAAGAGACTAAATAACCAAACTAGGTTAACTACTGCGACAAGAGCACGGTATGACTTCATCTCTAACAATATCATCGATAAATTTAGCGAGTTCATTCCTCGTTAGCTTATCAATTTGTCATCTCACTGTATTAATTTATTCGAAAGGGATAGTTGTGTGAATCTATGTTATCATCGAATCCTTAAAACACTGTTTGGGAACTCACGACGGCTGTGCGATCACGCAAATGGAATCGCGTAAATGGTCCTTATTGCGCTTTTGGGGATAGTAATTACCTTTCCGATTGGAAAGATGCATGCGCGCATGCGTAGTTGCCGTTAATATGGCAATGGGTAGAATTCCAGGAAAGATCTCTTACCAATGGAATCCAGTTGTCCGGCTGGAATAGGATAGAGCTGCCCAATACAGCTTCAAAATTATGGCGATTCCGTTCGTAGTTACCAATGCGAAGCACACATCACGACGATCAGAATGGCCAAAGTTCCACAATCAAATCCGAGGTTAGGAAGGATCACATTCAATGTTAATCCCCGAATTCGGTTCCTAGCTCACCGAGTCTATTTCAGCACTGATTTGAGTTCCGAGATAACCGTCGCGTAAAACCATGAGTTTGTAACAATGGATCAACCAATGCCACATGACTCAAACCTCACATTTGTACATTGACAAGCAGCACTGATTATTTTATAAAAATAATTAGCCATTAAGACGTTAATATACACTGATGGTTGCTATTAGGGTAATTTTATAGGCTAAATGCTTAATAATTTCACCACACAGATCATCACTGATAACACAAGAGAATATTTGGCACGGATTCATAGCTTTTTATTGGTGGAATCAAGACATAGCCTATATACTTGTAATGACATTTTTTAAAACTGAGGGACACTATCTTTACCAGTTTACTAGCAATAGGGAACACAATCTTAACTTCATTGGTGAACATAAGTTTTATCTCTGACCGATGCCATTCTTTCTTTTTATGCATGAAGTTGAATATTAAAACTATAAAAATTTTCTCTGAGGGGGAAAAAAGAAACTCATATAGAGGTCAATGTCTGGTAACTAATGGATAAATTAAAAAATAGTTGGTTGAAGAAAAAAAATGAAGAGGTAGAAGGAATAACCTTGACCTGAAGGCTGCCGTCAAATGAAAAGTGAATAGGAAGTAGTAAGCAATGAAATCTTGGAGGAAATGCGCGTGACAATATTTAAGAATCTTTACTGCCAAGAAAGGTTTAAGCATAAATATTTTGGAAGAATAAAGAACTGATTGGATGAATCATATAAGCCAATTTTCGGTGATGATGAAGCGTCGATTATCACGGAAGTAAAAAAAAACAATGTATCTTCCCACCAAAATTTCTTCCGGTACAACTCAACAACATTGTTTTTCAAAGATATTCCCTCTGATGGCAACCTCTATTTCATTTAAGATAATGCCTCGTGACCGCCAACCGTAAACCATCATCACCAGCTTCATTCTCCTCAATTCCCTACACTCTCCTCGGACATTGCCCCTTACCCTCCGCGCTCACCATCGCCCACAACCCCTGCCCCCTTTACCATTTCTTTCATCACTCCGCATTGAATAAAAAAGTAGTAATACCCCATACTTTTTAAATGAAATATCTCAACTGGTTTCAATATTTACTTCACATTACTTCTCCTGATATTTAACCTTAAATGTTGAAACTAAAGGTGGTATTTCTTTTAAATTAAATCAAAAATTCCTTTTTTTATTTCATTTAACGCAAATTCAAAACCATATGCTACTCAATATAGAGTAGAAGTATAGCTGGTTTGGAATGATGGGAAAAATATTTAATTTACTTCACAGATGCATGTCCATATTTTGCTCTTTTGCATACCTGTAGTCATAAAGAGTGATTGCGATTTAAACTCTTTCTTTGAGGAGAACTTTGTAGCCTAGCGAATAGTATTGGAAACGTTTTAGATATTTAATTTTCCGTCATGGATGGTAGCTGAGTGAAATGAATTACTCTTGAGTGTTACCTGTGCTTCAAGCCTTTTTTGAATAGCTTTTAACTTCGATGAGCTGAAATTTCTTAAAATTAGAACAATTATTTATAGATAATTTCTCTTAACTATTCAGCTTGTTATTAATATTTATCATTACAGAAAAATTAATTCTTATGAAAAAGGCGTAAGATAAAGAGATGGTGGCTTTAGCAACTATCAATATTGAAACGGCGGGTTTATACCACCCGCAAATTTTTCTAGCAATCGTAAAATACTGGATGGGTGGTTTCGCCCTAAGGAAATAGGCATAGCGAATATTACTTTTCTTGGAGACCCAAAAACTTAATTAGAAATGTTCGAAGTTTTACAATAGGTCTTCAAAGTTCTTATGGCGGTACCATCATTTATCTCTATCAATGAATTAAAAAATATTCCAAAATTTTACAATACACGAAATTGATTTTTAAAGCTGCCTAACACATCTAATTCTGCCATTCATCTTTTGATTATTCCCCACTGTAATTAACTGTTACAATAAATTTCAGACAGGATTCATTGGGATATACCATATTTATCAAGTAGCTAAAAACCCTAAAGACTACTTTTGGTAAATTTTTCCGAGAATTTGGAAGCATTACAAACATGTTTTAAAGTTAACGTTGGATAATTTCTACTCTGAGTAACGCACAAGACCGCCACTAAAACTATTTGACGGACTATTATTTACAGCCCTTACAAAACAATATGCATTGGCATTTTTTATACAAGGGAAAAATAATATGACCTACCGAATTAAATGAAAAATCGTGTCTTGGCAGTCATTTTAACATACGTGCATGTAATTTTCAACAATTAAAAACCGTAATTGAAAATATTACTGATACTAAAAACCTTAGCATGAATCAACTGAAATATTGTGACTTTCACAAACTGGCAGGTAGTATGGTAAATATAGATACCGCTGGAATATAAATTTTTCCTCTTGCACGAAAACATATTGGATTCTCCAAAAAAGCATTTATTTCATTCGCAATGTCAACGAATTCATCAGTGAAAACTGAATCATTTGCTGCAATTAATAAAAGACTAAAATTTTTATAAATTTGCCCATGGTATCCGGTGTATATTTCAAATGCCATATTTAAAACTAGTTAAAGAATATGACATTATGTGAACATGTGTGCAAATACAGTTGACAGAAGTTTTAAGCTACCAAATATACAATACCATTTATGAATCGTATTGATGTTCTTCAAGATTATTAAATCATACTTGTTTTCGTGTAATGCATAAATATATCGATGAGAAATGTTTATCCAACCAAAGAATCGAATCCCACCGTTCAACAAGGTTTGCTAAATTAGTACGTTTCACATGCAGCACTCAATCCCAGAGTTTCCAACCTTTCACCACAAGCAAACAGAAGAGAAGAGGAAGAAATGATGTTTTAATTAAACAAATCCAACTTTGCCCATATTTCCGATAGAAATGTAGATTCTGCGACCACCGGTACACATACTGCCAATTGCAGCGATACCTACTGTTATTTTTTGAGATTTCTTTTACTTTCAAACAGAAATATTACGTACCGGAATGTTTTCGAATGCGGTAAATGTCGTAAATTAACCTGTGAAGCCTAGGAATTATTAGTTTTTGGCGGCTGTGGAATCTCTAAAATGCATTAATAATCTCTTAATTTGCTTTTTATCCCAAAAAAAGCGCCTGCATTAAGGTCAGCTCTGAATTTTATCGGCATATACTAGGCCTTCGAAATGTCATGAATTAGAGAGTCCTTGGCTCTCTTTCATAATCAGAACGCTGCTTGTCATTTTGGATTCGGGCACTCAAAAAAATGCAAAAATTCATGCTATATAATACATCTCTCCAGGTCGGCGGAAACGCTATTTGGTTGGCGTTGCGATACGGCTTACCTTTGGTGCGAAACACCACGGAGTCATTTATGGATTGATAGATGTGTCGGCACATATGGATGAAGTTCGCGGGCGTGGAATTCCATCACATATTTCCATTCCAACGTGGAAGTGCGCAGGAAGAATGGTCCCACGCATGAGAGACGATCCGTTGCGGGCGTGACCTATGGAGCCATGAGGGGCCTTCATCTCAAATTAGTGATGAGGAATGGGAAATGGCGAGCATGGATTTGACAATTTAAATTCATTACTTGGGTAGTAGCATCATCGAATACCCAGAGAAGACCTTTTGAAACGCAGCGTCCATACTATATTCATACGGTAACCAGCACTTTTGACCCCCCCCCCCCACATCCACACCCTACTATCTAAATTTACCTCGAGAAATTAGGACAAACCCACCTACGTTTTATACAGAGATTATCAAAGAAAGACTTTGATTCCGGTACCAATTTCCCAAAGAATATTTATTTTTCATATATCATCTCTAGGTGTCATCAAGGTTCATCATTCCAAACTTTATATGACCCTCCATTGATCTTCTTGTATATACATTTCATCTCTTTAATATCTTTAATGCAACAATTTCAGAGCGTAAAAATCATTCGCCTTGACTGGGACTCGAACCCAGATCCCTCAATATCCGGTCGAGTGCTTTAGCCACTTAAGCTACCGAGGCGTCCTCTTAAACTCTGAAATTTTGGGGCTTTTAAAGGAACTAGATGTTATGACGAAATACCGTACATACAATGTCACATGCATTCGTAGTCGTGCGCGAGGCGCCACTGTCCACGAGGTTAAAGCCAACTTTTAAACACTTATGGTGTTTTCCCTTTGACAAATTCCAAAGAAACTGCGGGAGATGCCGCAACAGTAACTTTTAACGGAGTCATCCGCTAATGTGCAATGATTTTTAATGCTCTGAATGATTTTTACGCTCTGAAATTGTTGCATTAAAGTGCACATTAGCGGATGACTCCGTTAAAAGTTACTGTTGCGGCATCTCCCGCAGTTTCTTTGGAATTTGTCTTTAATATCTGTTATTACTAGCTGTATAGGTGCCTATCCTGGGTTCTTCCTTTGATGTTACTACCCTTCATTTATCTCCCTAAAAATATTTTCATCTGTCTCTCCTCATTACTCCACTTAGTGAAGGTCTTAATTAGCTATTAGGTTCAATTTATCTTCATCAATCTCCTTATCAACCAAATTTCCAGGATTTTCAATTTCATTTTGACGAGAAGGTTAAAGAGCAATGTTATCTTTCGCTAGTTAGACAACATTTAGAGTATGCTGCTGGTATATGAGATCTTCATGATGTTGGATTGATTTTCAAATTAAATCGCTCGAGGCGAAGAGGAGCTAGATTTCTAAAACGTTGTTATGACAAACTGATTAGCGTATCAACATTTATAGAGGAGCTAGGTTGGGCATCACTCATGGAGCAAAGGTTAAATTGCGCATTAAATCTCTCTGATAAATAGGAAGGAGGTCTCTTTAGCGATAATGTTGAAAATGAGTTATAGTCGACTACATTACCATCCTTGGCTTACTGCGTTAGGGGAGAAAATGTAAATATAATCAGAGGGATTAAGTGTAGATAAACAGATAGACTTAAGGTATCATTTTAGGCACTAAAGATAAGGGATCAGAATAAAATTATACGACCGCGCCAGGGAAAAACCATTTTGTGACAAAATTAGTCTTGCCTGTGATCACTCCCTATTGCATTCCCTATCGGTGGCTTGCAGGGTGCCATGAGTACCTTGATGAATATAAATTAGAGTATTATTTGTGGAGACAACTCGCCGGATATTCTATTTCAGCGCACATTTTAACGGTTTGTAGGGAGCAAAGTGGAGAAACCAGTGCCTGCACACTACCTCAGCAAGATGCGTGCCGAGTGAAAAGACGTTTAGACACCAAGATGGCGGCTTTAGCCCTACCCGCCGCCACTTTAGACCGAAACATACATTACTTTGTGATAAGTCCTCATCATTTTTTAGGGGCAGGGATTTCTCATTCCTAGATACCAATGAGAGATGCAATTCCGCAATTACAGATTTTTTTAGTGAAAAATGTATTCCTTACTACATTGCGTGTTGGGTTTGCTTGTAAACTTATTTTCTGGGAGAATACGTTATTTGTACTTGTATGGAAGGCTTTAATAACCATTTCAATCTCGCTTCAACCATGTCACTGATTTCACATCGTGTATAAAATCTTCCACAACACCGAAGATCTGATTCTCTAGTTTAATAGATGTTGCCTTATAATTTTAAACCACAAACCATCATCAATGCATTTCCCCTCGACCAACATACACCGATGTTATAAAATGAAAAAAACGAACCAAAGTCCAAACAGGGAATAGAGAACACGTAAGCCATAGAAGTTTCAAAATCATGAATATATTAAAAACTGCCCACAAACCTCCCAATTTCTTTGAAGTGGATCTTTTTGACACTCTCCCGACCTGGATATTGACCCACTATAGCGCGAGCGTGAAAAAAAATTTCACGAGACCAGGAAATAGTCGGTTTAGTCGCCACCTATCAACGATAAACGTTTGATAGATTTACAGTCATGACCCACTTGATGTCCGATGACTCTGTGATATCCGGTTATTCATATACATCGATAAATTGCAAAGCTGGCGTAGAAATTACCCTCGACAGAGGTTTCACATTAAGCCCGTTCTATAATTGTATAAGTAATGAAATGTGCGTGTGTATATATATATATATATATATATATATATATATATATATATATATATATATATATATATATATATTATTTATTTAAGTATTTATTCTCTAGATTAGGATTCGAGAAGAGTAAGGAGGAGTGAATCTTAACCCTCTGGATCTTGAGCTTGAGTATACAGGATATAGTATACATGTATACCCTTAAAGAATCGGAAAAATAGCAAGAGTCATATCTCATTTGCGAACAATTTGCTTGAGGCAGTTCAATCATCTGGTTATGACAACTGAAGCAACAATCATTATGAATTCCGAAACTTGAGCTGGCGTTCAACACAGACATGGCCTGAGGTAGTGTATTTTGAGCATAGTTTTACTGAGTAAAAATTCAAAATAAGACAAAGCAACAAACAACGCACTAAACACGGAAAAGATCACTTACAGAAAACCAACAAAAGCGTGTACATGTTTATTTTAAACGTTTGTTCAAATGTTTATTGTGAAAGAGTGCGGAGTATTTTAAGCACGCCGTCAATTCAAAGGGCTACGTATTCTTTAAAGGAAAGTACTATATGTATGCCCTGTGAAAAATCCCAAATTTCAAAATAGGTATTATTACCATTAAATCATTCAATGGTACGTTCGACTAATAAACTCTTGCTCAGTGCTTGAGGAACCTAAAAATATCCCGCGTATATTTAACAACGAAAGCTCAGAAGGTATGAAATTACAAGAAGATGATTATGAGAACAAATGCATGCAAAGGCTGCCACTACACAGATGACATACACGAAAAACCAGAAAAGAGAATACAAGCATTTAATAATACATACATGAGAAACAGGAGTATGATGCTTAAGGAAGTTTCTAAATATGTTGGACATTGATAGAATATTATTATTATTATTAGGTAATCTACCGGTTAAGGTAGGTTTTTGGATGGACATAATTACTAATTGAATAATTTGTGACCCCTAGGAAAACACAATATCCCACTCTACATCAGGTCCCTCTTCAGCTCTGAGTACTTTCTTCCCCGCTTCATCCCGTCCAACATCCCTATCCTGCTCCTTCCCTTTCCATACACAGTAGATAACATATACAAAATCGGTGCAATAAAATACTGGACGTAGGTAGAAACAAGCTATATTTATCAAACAAGGAGAAACAAAGGATATTTGAAGCATATTACAAGGGAGGTGAATAAGTATGAGGCATTGTATTTACCGCCGACCATTACTATTAGTTTAGTATAGAGTCTTGAAGGGTATAAAAAATTAGCACTGTCATCCCAAGAATGTAAGGTGGTTGCAACCAATCGTCGGACAGAAATATCCGAGTAATTGAGTGGAAAGATGTAATAGATGATTTTCCATCAGAAAGCATTTATTAGGCAACTTAAATTAGGAATATGATAGGTAGGTCTTAACTACGAATTCGGAGGGCACCATAATTGCTCATGTGTCTCAGGTTTCGGTGTTGCTCTTAATTCCCGTAAATAATTATCCATTTGTATCCATGAAACCAATTCTGACGGGGAACTAATTAACTACGTTTACATTTGAGGCCCATATAGCCTATTGAGCTACGGAACTCTTTAACTGGGATGAAATTCTTCGTAATACTAATAGGTTTTGACTAATATGTCGATATCATTGCCTGGTGATAATCATACACTCAAATTTAATAGAGTAAAGCCACCGCTATTTTTTCCGTAACCTCACAAATTTATAGATGTTTTCTGGCGATGTTATTTTTACTCTCCTAGACATGAGATGACAATGGCGGTGAAGGTCATTTTGCGGTTCCGTTGGTCACTTTGACCGTGGGAGGAGAGTGAGAATCCTCTGATGGCTAAGGAATTAATCTCTGATATGTTGGTTAATATCGGAAGGAGCATTGTGGCACCATCAGAATCCGTCGAACGAAGATGGAGTCTCATTCCAATGTGAGGCTCTCGACTTTCACTTGAAATGGGTTCGGATGACAAAGGGAAGATTTGGTTTAGAATGGGAATTTCAGATACACAGATGATCGATTGCGATTAAATTCGCTCAAAAATTGATTACCACGATTAAATGTCATTGGATCACTTCATTTAGGTGCGATATCAGATTTGGGATAGCCAAGAGATTTTCATTGAGTATTTTAAAAGCGTGTTCCGGGATGCCAGGGACGAATATTTAACCCAAAAATCCAACGAAGTGAGAAAATTTAAAAGTAAAGAGGGTAAGGTAAGTATTTAAAAGAATAAAATATTAAATTAACAACAGCAAATGGAATAGTTCACCTTGTTATTTGGGTAGTATTCTACAGGAAAATTGGTGTAGTGGTGGTTATAATAATAACACAACAGGTTTTTGAAAAAAGCAAAGCAAAATAAGAGAGAAAATGATGGCCTTTACGATGAGTACTCATGAGTTTGAAGAAATATATAAGATCAGATTAATTCGACGAATATTTGTAAGCATCTGCCAATTAGTGTTTGAGGCAAGAGAATAAGCGTTGACTGGGGATGAAGGTGAGTAAAAAGTATGGAAAACTACAGAAACCTGATTAGATGATAAGGGTTAGTTGCGGTCGGATTTGGTTAGATTAGATGTTTTGCCATTTGATAAAACACCAACCCATACCATATCATCAGACGAATGTGTACTTTGAGGTATCTGAACAAGAGCCACTGATGTGCTAATGTGGGGAAAACAATGTTCACTAAATCATTGTGTAATAGAAAGAGGCAGATGAAAAGTAACTTCGTCACACTTACATTTAAGTACACAGGCCTTCGAGAGTGAGAACGAGACTTTCGGGTCAGTGGGACACAAATAAAAGAAACGTATGGTGATAAATAGGGTGGACAATGTTCGGAGCCATGGGAAGGGGGAAGGAAAAGGGTAAATCGTTGCGGGGAATACGAGAAGCTTGCTAAGGAGAGGGAGGAAGAAAAGGGTTGAAGAGCCCACGATATCTTTTCGGGGAGGACGGAGGTGGCGAAAGAGGAGGAACGTTAAGGACTCGGGCGGAGACTGAAAGTAGAATCAACTGGTACGGGCGTGTGGGCGGGGCTCCTAGGTTCAACTGAGGGAGCATATGCCGCCGCGTATGGGGAAGAGCCTGGGGAAGGCGTAGATTGGATGGGATTCAGAGGAAGATTGTGTTGGGGTAAGGGTGTGAGATGAAGGGTGCGGGAAAGACGTAAAAGCAGCACGAGTTCAATTAGGAGTCGGCCCAAGGCTTCCCTTCGCACGAAAATGGAAAAAGAAGGCTCTTATTTCGACACTAGTTAGGTCGCACGCGGAATCCACCCAAAAGTATTTGAGACCCTTGGGGAAAATGATTCAAATAAGGAAGTGGATAAAGTTCAAAGTAGAGACGCCGGGAGACGGCCGGGATATCACAAAGAGAAAGTTTTACAGTCCTATTGGAATTTACCAAGCAACCCCTGACAGCCACCCCGCGGGTGTGAGGCAAGGGGGATGAATCATTTTCATCAGTGGATGAAGGGAGGGAAGGGTGGAGGTCAAAGGAGTGCGGGAAAGGTATGCGGGAAAAGGGGAAGAGTTCACGAATGAAATTTGGCTCCGAGAAGTTTTAACGTTTTTGCTAATCAAGATCGTGTGAATGCCGTTCTATTCAAAGAGAGCCCTATGCTATTACTAATTGTGTATTTTGCCTATCATTAATGCATATTAAATATTTCTATTAACAATTATATTGCCTCACTCCCAAATAGTTACGTTGTCGATTTTTTTTAGGATTAATTTGGAGATTCAAGTGGCTAATACCAGCTCTCATAGATATTTCTCAAAACGTTTCCGTAGCTAATTCACACTGACCAAATATTTGCCTAGTTATTAAACTAATATATTAAATGAGGCAGTATGAATAAACGTGCCCAGTAACATGCACATACGGTTTTGAGGACCAGTCCTCATTCTTCAATCCTAATCTCTCGGGTGAAATAGACTAAAATGATCATCAAAGCAGTGTAAATAAAAAACGTATTTAAACCAACTTATTTAAACAAGGCATTAATATGCATAGCCATTACTCGCGAGGGAGGGATGACTATGACTTCAGAAAATAATTGAAACAAGATGGGATACTAGTACGGAAAAGGAAATAAACGTGAAATTTCTATAAAAACACAGGTGAAACAAACTCCATTCCCGAAGCAATGGAGGTATATTCAAAAATGACACATTTACAGAAGAGAAATAAGTTTTACTGCACAAGTACTCCGGTGGCAGCATCAACCGGGATGAAAATAGGGCCGAGTGAGCAGTATCTAAAAAGGTAAAAGTAGCTTCCTATTGAAAGTAATTATTCGATATATTGGAGTCGGTAGTTACTATTTTATTATATCATGTATAAGGAATAAATCCAAAATATGCACATTTCTCTTGATTATTCCACGGAGCTCCTTTGCAAAATGTATACTTGTCAAGAATATACAAATGGCTTGACATAAGGTAGGGACAGTTGCTACGGCGTCTGCTAAATAAAACCGATGGAAATGCTGGTTATTCAAAAGGTAAACAACTAAGATGGATAAAGTTATCGACTGTTTCCTTCAATTACTGGAATTGTCTACGTTAGTAATAGACAGGAAATTAAAAATTCTAATGTACACATTTTCAGCCGCAAGTCAGGCATAGACCGTTATCAGAGGAGTACTACAAGAAAAAAGGGTACTGTAAAGAGGAAGTATTATAAGTCGTGATCTCAAGGAACTATGAGGTTGTAGGAGGTTAAGCGGGAAAAAAGAAAGCCTTTGTAAATGCAACTGATATAAGAACTGATACCCTGATACAATAATCCTGAGAAGGATTTTACGCCCTTACTTGGGAGATGACGTGAAAAGAATATCCATAAAATAACAAACGCCAGAAAATATTTTTTTCTAGACATCGAAAAATTTGTCGATTCAATAGCTTTGAACATGCATTTCTGAATTCCTGCGCAAATTTCCTATTTGCAGCCAGTAGAAGCATATTTCCGTCACTTTCAAGAATTATACCAGTAGTTCCTAAAAAGGATGGAAGAAGGGCCCTGAGAACGAAAATTCACGCGAAAAGATGTTTTTGGCTTTATTTTTTAGCCAATCTTATAGAAAAACGACCAATTAAAAGAACTTTAAAAGTTATCGCAAATAAAGATTAGCTGAGTGTTTTCAGAATGTATGTCCTTGAATTTATAAGAATGAGTAAAGAAAACATTTCCCCCGGGGCTACATATTTTCTCGCTCCACAATCCGCAAAAGGCTTGGGGTAAACAGGCTGGCGACGAACATTTTTCCTGAAACGGATGGACCCCTTTTCACTTACGATGCCACATTATGTCTTATTGGGCGGTAGAGAAGCTGTGGAAATACCAACTGAATAATGAAATTAGCTTTTTATGGTTAACGTGGGACTTGAACCGATACAAACTTGAAACTTTGATGCACTGAATTAAAAAGTAAAAATATGCTCGTCAATTAAACTCGTTGTAAAATTTAACTCGAAAATTTATTGTCCTACCAACATTTTAATGTATTGAGTTTATTACATTTGAAGTAATAAACGTAAAACTTCACATGTTTTGCTTAATTCGACTGTGGAAAGGAAATATGAATAATTTTAATCTCGTTTCGATGTGAGGTAAAGTAGGGAAAGAGAAAAGACTTCAAAAAAGCGCTTTGCCTTATTTACAAGAATATGGTACCACGTATCTTTTATTCAAGTTTTCTTATAATCAATTTTCTTCGGAGATGTGTACAAATATTTAAACGTGTTTCCACTGGAGTAAAATATTATCACCAGGTGAAAATGATCAATCAGTTATAACTTTAAAATTAAGTCAGATTTAACAGAAGATCGATATTTTTCCCGTCTTTTTTATTAAATTCATTAAAATAAAATAAACTTGAATTTTATGAGTTAATTATTACAACTAGCCTTCCCAAATCCATAAATCTAACTAAAAATAGCACATTTTAGATCAAAGTTCATCATAAAGAAAATAAGATTTAACTCCACACACTGTTATGCAATTACTTCCCCGAAGTAAACGGACGGGTACTTTTCGCTTTTTAAAAAAATAAAACAGTATTACATCTTGTTTCCTGGAATATGGGACAAATATTTGAAAAAAAATTTCAACCATTGAATTTGGAGCCATACTGAATTGCTTCTGCTAATCATAATCTAAGATGATAGTTAGAAAATTAGATGTGTTGTCAGAGAGATGGTTAACTTTAGTGCATTTTGAGTTCAAATTCAGTTGTTAAGGTTTATCAAACATTATTATATGAAAAGAAAATCACCCAATGGGACTTGATGTGCATTATGGTTAATTTGGGTCTTCGAATACAGTGATATAGTATGTGAGTTCTTTAAATATTTTCGGCGTGGCGACAAGAGGGCAAGGGAGGCTGAAGATTCTGGACGCCCTCTTAAGGTCTTTACTACACATATAATTGACAGAATCTATGATTTAGTGATGGATAATTGAGCAGTAAAGGTATGTCTCATTGCAAATGTTTGCAAGCATCTCAAATGAGTGGAAGGATCAACATTTGGACTGGGCTCAAATACAAATTATACCAGAAAGAAACAGTCGGCATAAAACATGTTACATATTATTATTTTACATCAGACTAAATGGCATGGTTCTCTCCTACGTTAGCCTAACGGCAAAAACAAACCTACGCACGTATTATAAGTGACTATGCAAATATTAATGTGAGAGTATTCTATAATTTTGAGTCCATTCTTTAACTTAGTCACTTATGAGGGTAAAAAAGACACAACTCTTCCACAATAAACTTTATTATGGAAGTGTAAAGTTCCTTTTTTACCCTCATAATGAAGGAATTCCACAAAGTTAAACCTGAAACTGTAATGTTTAACTAGTTCACTTCACTAATGAATGCAATAGTGAGATAAAAGTAGAAGCGCCTCCTTACCAATCTCAATCGATGAATTTTGTTCTTAATTTCGTCGGAGGTGAATGAAACACCACCAAAACGATTCGGATAACATTTCTCGAATCAGCATATACATTCTGTAGGCTTGATGCTCGACAAAGAGTACTAAATTTAATACATGGAAGCATAAAATATATTTATGAAATACTCGCTAAAAAATGCAAACTGTGACATAAGACGCCTTTTTTAAATCTTGTATTCATTTATAGGTATCTGAAGCTATTGCTATTACTATATTTTATCTATCTGGTTGTGATGTTCCGATACGGAGGGTATTCTTAACAACACCCTAGGGATCGGGTTGAACTCGACTAAACTTCCACCTTTTTTAAGACCTCTTTTATCTCCGCAACTGGAGAGTCTTCCATTTTGGTTTCTCTAATAACCCTGGGCCTCTTTAACTTTCTTATCTCAACAGCTTTTCGCAGATCAGGCGAATCTCTCTTGAACTTTTTCCCAATTCCTCCGCTAAGAACTTCTGCAATGGATTCTAAATAGATGATGCCGTTTACTCTAAATCTGGCCGATGTAACGCGAAATAACTCAAATTATCTTACCGTTTCATTACACTCAACCAGCACCCACTAAATTAAAATTGAGTTTGCTCTCGACGAGGAACACACGATGCTTTCTCTGCCAATAAGCGAAATGCCAGCGGCATAAAATTGAAGGGGGGGAATGAGAATGATTCGGGAGAATATTTGAAGGAAGAGGCCCTTTCCGAGATAAAACGAGCACTTTTCACCCGAAGCAAAAGTTAAAGCGATAATCCGGAGGAGAGAATTCACTGTCCCAAAACTTCGACGGAGAGAAATGCGAAGGGTAGAATTGCGAGGGTCCATTCTCAAATGAGAAGCTCGCTTGCGATTGGAGAATTAAGTCCATTTGACCAATTCTATAGGAAACAGGAAAATTTTAAATCTTTAAGCCCCATAGGAGACTTTAACAAAAGTCATCTACCTAGCGCCAAAACCTTGTTTCGTGTTTTGGAATTTAATATTATCCGAGAAATAAATAGGATCCGAGGCTTGTTTCAAAACATTGTTGCGTGTTTTATTCCTTTTTGATTTCCTATCACTGATAAGTTTCCTTAGCCAGTTTATAAAGATTTTGGACCATTCCCTTATCTCCTCATCATCCCCCTTTCCTCTCCGTTTCGTATGGTATTCCTATCTCTCTGCGCTTACCTCTCGAAAGTAAGACGCTTCGTTATCAATTTCCTCTTAAATAGCGGAAATTTCGGTGCTGCCCCTTCCTTTACCCGAGTCGTAAATACATCACCACAAACATTTACTAGTGTGTACAAAATGTTTCTAGCCCGTTAATCCACGTATTGAGTGGAAAGAAACGTAACGCATTTGCAAACTCACTCGTAAATTCTATAATAATTTTACTCACCAAATTTTTATCCCAAAGAGCGATTTCATGCATATTGAATCTTAAAATATATATGCATGGTTAATTAAAACCAAATTTTCTTAGCATTGATAGTGACAAATAACATCAGGAGCTTTCATGGCAATGTTATGCAGGCATTTTTTATCCGCATATGGATAAGAAATCCATGAAGAAATTCAATACATATATATTTTTAAACGTATTATTTAATTATGATCAAATCATAATTTTTATTGCAATTGCTCATTTTTTTGAATAACTTGAAAACAAGAGCACATTTGGTCTCCTAACAGAATGATCCTATGTGGCTGAATAAACTCGGTGCAAAGTTAATGGAAAATGTTTCGTTTCCTCTGTCATATTGTTATTGGTGTGTTTGCCAGGAAGTTATTAACCTTGTACTGGCAAGACGTTTTATTTCAATTCAAATAAACCCATTTACGTGGCGCAATAGTGCAAAATTTGTTAAACAGAAAATTCAACTCTAAAAATCGAAGTGAAGAAAAAAAGTCCGCTAAATATTAAGCCTACACTTAATAATTGAATGCGCCCACGTCATCGCTAAGTAATTCAAAAGTAATAAAGCATGACCACGGCCGATATCGTTATTTTTTAGTACATAGCGAACATTTTTGAAACATTTTACCAGCACCAATCTGATTTTTTTTTAATCACTCGATTTCGTCAAGGTTTTGCGTGAGTTAAAAAAAATAATTCTGCAAGTATTCTCAATGGAACCATGGTCTGTTATTACGCTAAAGTTTTGCACGCACTGAATTTTGGAAAGGAGCGTTTTTTACACTCTGCATTCGGCTGCCTTCGACCATGCGGGCTGGAAAGGTGAGCTTCCATCACGACAATCGGTCGGTCGGCGACGACGCCCGCTTCTTAGACTCTTTAATGCCGCGAGGCCACGCGTAGGCATCGGACGCTACAAGCAGCCAACCACCACCCTCTCCCCCAGGAACTCAGATCACCACGGATCCGAATGACCACCAGGTTAGAGAGAACAGCAGTCAAGCGGAGGCCCCAGGGGAGGTCGCCGTAAAATCTCATTGGATATAACCAGATTTCAACCCCCTTTCATCTAGAACGCCATTAATCAACTATATTCAAGAACTGCAGGAGACCGAAATCTTCTCGAATAAAAAAAAATTAAAATTTAAACTAGTTTCACCGATAATGAACTCTCCAGGTACAACAAATATATTCACTAATGCCATCAAATATTTCATAACATAACAAACTAAGTGCTCATAGCAAGCCTATCTTATATTTTTAGGAAATACAGACTACAGGCTCATTTCAGCAAGATTACCTCCTCCAATCCATTACCCATGAGGCCATTATTATGTTTTTAAAGTCTGCTTTCATACGCAATATTTCCTTACATCACCATGTTTTCATCTAAATTTACACCCGAAAGGATTATCTTCTCAATGATCAAACACAATCATTACGACCACAGTGTTTTATTTTAATTTCGGAAGGCTGCTTTCATTCAAGTAATTATAGAGAAGAGGGAAACTCTGCTTGATGACTGTCACAAAAGAGAAAGTTTGGCCTAATATATTTACCACGATTTTTTCATTATTTCTCGGGCCCTGAAAATTATTCCCCACTGCCACGCCACGCTGCCAAAGTGACAAGGCCTGCCGTGTTCCCAGAATTTGGTAAAAAGTTGAGATTGCGCCCGTCGTGTGCGAGGGGACGCCACCGCGCCAACCACCACGCCCTCTCGACCCGCCCAGGATCGCCTCGCCCCACGCCACGCCTTGCCGCTGTTATATTGATTGTCATCTGTTCGCCTCCACGCCTTGCTACTTGAGCGGTGGCTTCAAGGAAGAACGGCAACACGCCTTCCCGCAACCTACCCACTCCTCTACATGGTTCACGGATTGGAGGAGAAGAAGAAGGGAAAGTGGGGAAGGAAGGAGGGGACCATCGGGGGTCGAGGACCGGCGGAATAAATCACGACGAGCGACGGACTTCATCCACCGTTACGCGATAAAGACGCGCTTCCTTCAGCCGCTTCCACCTCCACTCTCGGGGCAGTTTACATTCAACACCCCCGATCTTCCTGACCAATCTGCGGTATTTCCTTCCCCCCCCCCCCCCCCCCCATCGCCCCCATGACGCTAGAGTACTTATTGCGAATAATCCAACAGCAACTAGGGCGACTGCTTTTACTGAAGCAAGTGACAGCAGTTGCTGGGGAGAGCAACCAGCACCCGAGGCCATTTGCACAATTGGGATGGGTGGGTAATTTGGTAGTGGTGGGATTTTCAGGGCATAAGGTAAGAATGGGTGGAGAGAAACCCTCTATTGAGAAAAACATACTCTTAACGAAAGACTCAAAGGGGTCCACTCCCATTCCAATTGACGGTTTACTGAACTTAAAATGCTCTCCATGTAGCAACATCAAGTAGAAGGAAAAGAGCTCATTACTCAGGAGAGGTCGTTTGAAGCTAAGATTGCACCGATACATACGATGAAATTTCGGCCAAAAATACTTAAAAATTGAAAAAATCCAAATTATCAAACATCAGATTTGCAATCTTTAATTAAGTAGATAAAACAGTTGTATTCAACGCTTGCAGAAATGCCTAGAGGGAAGTAAAGGAAAGAATGAGTTAACAAAAAGAACTAAAATAAGCACTACGCAGAGCAGACGGTATGAATAAAAATGATTAAAATGCATAATTGAATGTTAAATTTTCAATTAAAAAACATACTTCAGTAAATTCTATTAAGTTACATGACAGTTAGATTGACACGGCTTTGTAACCAAGCGATCCAAAGTAAAGCAAGAATGTTGGTGTAATCAGGAAAAATCGATCAATAATATATACGTAATATGCCCTCAAGTGCACAATTATAATTTGAGTACATATTGAGAGGGTAGGAGAACATTACATTTAAAATGTTGGCCCCATATTTTAAAAAATTCTTCCAAGTTTTGACTCTATTCGGAAGAACCCTTACATACTTCGCCTGCTGTAGCATAAATTATGCATTATAATGTAATTAAATTATAATGTATGATACTTTTGTAACGGGGGAGTTATAAATAGGAAAGTTTCAAAAAATTAAAAAAATTTGTAATCATACTACCACTGAAAAGTTCCGTCATCCCCAGGATTCGAAACCGGACCCCCTGGGTGAAGTCAGTACGCTAGTCACCGCACCAACCCAACAACCCCCTTTCAGACCTACTGTAACTCATGAAACATGTTTGGACTTACCTACTTCATGTTCCCGTACAAGCACTAAGTAATTCCATGTTTACGAAATCATGTTTCCCATAATTCAGCTAGCTTGTCAAAAATTGTTATGACCAACGCAGTAGCGTAACTACTTCGTTAGAAAATGTATGCTGGGATTTCCTTGAACAGCTGCGTTTACAATATAGATTAAACTTATTAAAAGCATTTAAATATGGGTCCTTTTCTGATGAAATCAAGAACTTAATACGAACCCCAACGTATGTATTACGGGCGGAGGGATCACGAATATAAGATTAGAGAGATAGACTGCAAGACTGATAGGTTTAAATGATCATTTTTGCCAAGAACAAGAAGAGACCAGAATGCTTGCAATCGAAATCCCCCAGGAGTCGGCTCGACATAATAAGTATAAACCCACAAGGTAGCGACTGCGCATGGTTATACTAGTATATTTACATATTTTTTTGCAGGTCCCCCCCACCTTTCCCCATCCATTTGAAAAACCCTAACCCCCTCATCCCTTACCCTTTCCTCCTGGTGCTGAACCCCCTGCCACACACCTTTTTGGTGGCTCGCAGGGTATTGATGTAGATAAATAGATAGATAATTTAAATGATATTTAACCACATTTTATCCTTGTTGTGTACTTGGTAATTATTGATTATCTCTTACTCATTGATATATTTGTTAATAATCCACTGAAAAGGCCAATTTGGCTGTTCGGTTTCATTGCTGAATAAAATAAATAAAAAATTAAAAAATTAAGTTTCGGATTCTGCCAAGGCTAGTCAGGACGTTCGTTCACCTATGCCAAGCAATTATTACTCTCACCACTAAAAGAAACATAGCTCTCAACTGAAATTTAAAATTACATATAGTATAATATCACATATTTTTTTAGACTATAAGCGTTTTCGCGAAGTGTTTAATAAACTGAGCTATTCCCTGCTCTCTTTCCCAATTCCTCGATATCCCTCAACAGGGTGGTCTGTCTGACCTCACGACTGTGACGGTCCAGGTCACATTTCTAGAATCCTTTGATCCACTGACAACGATAACATTCATGAGATTTGCTAGCATGACAGACTGGGACGAAATGTAGTCAAACGCTGTCAAAAATCGTCAAATGCAAAGCTGCAAACTTCCAACAACGACCTAGGCACAATCAGAATGCAACACTGTAAACAAACAAATTCGACCGCTATGCACCCCACTGCGTACTATCACCACCTAGTAGGCGGGGATGCGAAACCAGAGCGTTGTGAAACACGCAGTTTCCTCTCCGGGGTTCTTTTTAGACATTTCCTCAGAACTGAAACGCATCTGCGAACAAGTCGAAAGTTTTCTCCCGACACCTCGAAAGCACTTAAGCGTTTCGCTTCGAAACTTTAAACGCCTCTTCGGAACTCTCCCCTCGCCGAAAACGGATATATCCGAAAACGGTGGAAGGGTTATACTCAAAACTGGAAGGATGTAACATATAATGGCCCGGAAAGAGTTTCAACCGCATTCCATTCGCAGTATGGACACGGTCGGGAAGGTTTTGGGTGCTGCAAGAAGATGAGGTCCCAGCTCCATATGATGTCGGGGCTGTGAAAGGGAAGCGAGAACTCGTCTCGAAGCAGAGCAGTTGACACCGTCATTCTCGCTACCGAGAGTCGAAACGTTTTAAGTGCTTCGGATAAGCAACTCACTATCGAAAGAAACACTTCAGAGACACATTTCAGTGTCAGAGGGAAGCGCTTTCATGTATCGCCTGCATATTTCAAATTCAAAGCGGAACATTTTGGTCTTCACATATCATGGAAAACGTTTCGGTATTAAAAAAATGTATAAACGCTTCTTTTTCGTGTTTTTCTAACGCAAAACGGAAGTTATCACGGGTATAACGTGACTATTGCGTTACTACTGTTTTTTAAAGATATATGAAATTTCCATGGCATTTTGTTCCATGAACAAAACGAAATGAAGTAACAACAGTATAAAGACCCCATTTCACGTATATTATAGGTACAATACATGATGCATCAGATTCTTGGTTAAAAAAGTCTTAAAACTCACTGAAAAACACTATGAAACCTTATGATTTGGTATTGAATAAAATAATATCTCATGGCTACTCTTGAATAAGAATAAAAAATAGATGCAAGCAGATCAGTAAGCGAGATGAATGCAACTGAACCAGCTGTAAGTTTCAGAGAAGGATATCAGTCAATTAATGAGAATCTTGGTGTTTACTTTAAGTAATATATAATGAAAGATATAATGAAAACTACTTGTTACCAAAATTTAAAACAAATAAAAATAGAAATGATTGATCTCCTGCAATAAATCTAAGCATTATGAATAAATAAAATTGAAGTACCAAATTTAATATACCGTTTCGATACTAATCAAGACACAATAGAGACATCCGAGTTATATTTATAGTGTGCCATTTTTTATATGAAACATGATTTTATGTTCCAGAAAGTCCATCAAGAGGCATCACAATATTTCACTGGCTAGGTATACAAATTTTATCTGGGTACAACGTATAATTTTTATTATTTAATATTCATGTTCAAAAATTTAAGAACCTATTATTTTGAGTCGCTCCACGCCACGCTCAAAATCAGTTATCCCAACATGTTCCACAAGATGTTTCACGTAGCTTACTACTAAATATTTATATTCGGCATTCTCTTTATGCCTCAAATTTCGTTCTTTTCACTTATGCCATTACTTAAATATCCGTATTTATCCAGATGATTCCACTGTTGCTTCTCCCATGTATTGTTTATTATGTTATTCATAGTATAAAGAGGGAATGCGTACTAATTAATACAACAATTATTCCCAAGAGAGCATAAATGAGCAAACACAGAAACATTAAGACAACAATTATTTTTACTAGCAAAATGGTATATTTTCATTGGTACAGCTTTCACCGGCTGTCATGAAAACTTTGTGCTTAAAAAAAACGAATAAAAGAAAAAAATTCCCCTCAAGGATATTCTCGTAAAATAGACAAGTCGATTAGATTATTCCAAGTTTAGGTGATGATAGCGTATTACTACACCTCACGCATTATGATGTACCTCAAAATGGATTACTCAAAATAAAGGCCAGCTTTCTGAGGCAGATTAAATTTAATCCTATATTTTTCGGAAGCACATGCATCATTGTGAAAAGAGATTATTAACCTACACGGTTCCATAGGATGACTGAGGAGTTAATAGTTAAGTATAGATTTTTCCTATTCTAGAATCCACGACAAATTACCGCCATTGCGGTGGCTATCGTACTGGCTTCCCACCCAGAGTGGTGTCGAATCAAATCCCAGTAGTGTTGAATATTTTTCAGTGGCATCTCGATCCCTACTTGAGGTGCTTTGTGGAGGGCACTTTGAGTAAGTACGCTGTCCGTCGGATGGCACGTTTAGCTGCGGACCCCTTGGCGCCTTTCGTAAAGAGTAGGCTAATGCCGACGCCAGGTTTCTCTCCACCCTTCGTCCTTCCCTGTCCATTCCAAATTGCACAAATAACTTCAGCTGTCGGTCGCCTCCCCTAAATACTACCACTAAATTACCACGATCGGCTAAAATAGATGCAGCACAAAATTTTCTTATGACAAGATGATAGGCGTATATCGGACACTATTGAGGTGTGGGTGTGGTGAAAATGGAAAAAAAATGAAAAGGACGAAAAAGAACACAATCGAAGAAGTATTAAACATGGTTGGGGATGAGAGTGGTTCGTTGGAAGAAGTTCAAAGGATGCAAGAAAGGTGCATTTTTTGGCTGGTGATGGATTTTTGAAGACTGTGGTAGAGTGTATGACGTCAGTTTAGGGAAGGAAAAGAATAGGTATGCTGGAGAGGATGAAGGGAGGCCGAAGTTATACCAAATTGAAGAATGGTAGATATTTGTGTAGGGTGTCACGTTTACCATGTTTAGTGAGGTTCAGAGGTGACGGTAGTTAATCGATGTCATCATTGAAAACTTCACTTAAAGGATACTTTAAATAAAAAATTAAATTAAATTGGATCAACAGAATAACCCCTGGCCAGCCAACACAACAAAACATGCTGAACGTGGCCATAGAGGTACAAAGAAAAAGGAAAATTTTTTTCTGAAAAGTATATATTCATGAAAATAATAGATTTAAAGCTTTGAGAAGAATATCCGTGAATATGTAGAGGACTCTAGGGTCAAAATGATGAGTATCCTACGTCAACTTCTCCAAGAGTTAGAATCGGGAAGTGGCTAGGAAAAATTAATTCGTGGTTAACTCCCTTAAGCACTAAGAATGGCAATCAAATTCATCGAAAAGGGATGTTTGAGGCAAAGTTGACACACCAAGTTGATAGGGCAAAGATTTTCAGTGCCTGCTAAAAGACAGGGAAATTTGTAATAATTATAAGTCTGATTTAAGCGTCCTTGAGAAGAGGAAAGAGAAGAGAGGGCTTCCATACCTTACTTTTACCGCCTATTGTTATAGTAGCGTGAACATACTTTTATGGAATGCCTCTTACAGATTACCAGGACATGTCCACCTTGTTATTGCAAACTACTTCGTACTCATGTCGCCATAATATGCGCTCTGAAATTTACAAAAAATTGTCTAATTTATATTGCACTATAACTCCCCAAGTCCAACATGCGACTTTATACCTGTCAGTTTACCCTTTCCCTCTTGCTAACACGCACCAGTTAAGCCCACGCTAAATGTCTTATATTATATGTAGCTTCTTCATTAAGTGTTTCTGAGAACTCTACCACAAATTCACTGCGTTTAATGATATTAATAGATGTTTCTTGCAAATCCTCAGTCAGTTTAAATTTTTGTAGCCATTTATTTTCACATAGTACTCTTAGTTAATTATATTAAACAAAGCGGTATTTTTTCCTTGTAAAACTATGATATAAAATAAACGAGGTCTCCCATTTTAAATGCTCGCCAGATACGAATCCAATTAAAGTAGTTCACAGAAAACGACGAAGCATAATCAGAAGTAGTACCGTGATCCACTGAAATATCAAGTTTCCTATTTCATATTCAGAATTCATATGAGGCCATTGACAAACAATTCAATTTGCACTCGAAACCGTAAATTTAGTTTTAAAAAAATAAAACTTTAAAACAGGGAGGTTAGCGTGCGACGAGTACCACCTTTATATTCCATGCACATATATTCAATATTTATTCGGGGCAAGAAAACACGCGACCACGCCAGCATGTGTCAAACGTGGATTTTAATTCTCCCCTTTGAGAATCCGAAAAAAAGAGGGTTTGAAGCGTTACGAGGAAGGCAAAGTATTAGAGGCAGCGGCGAGAGGGGTTAAATTGGAAAGGAAAGAGTCGGGGAGTTTTGGGAGTAGCACGCACACAATGATGAGGGGGGGGAGGGAGCGAGAGGAATGGGGTCCAAAGCACTCGAGGCCATACGAATGTCAACGCTCTCGGCGCCACCGTGGGTGGCTCGGAAACCACCATGGCGTAGAATCCTCACTCTCTCGGTTGTCTGATTTTCGACCATGACGATTCGGATAATAAACCTAAGAGTGAATGGCGGTTTCGTTCTGCGGGCGTTTCGTTACAAACGTCTACCACAAAGGCATTAGAGAAAAATAACAGTGTCCCCTCCTCCAGATCCTGGAACCCACCTCGCAATTAGAATTATCTAGCTAGAGTTTTCTTTTGTGTTCAATGAGAACAAATTGAAAATAGTCAGACTTGTCAGTGGCTATACTTACTAGTTTCACGTGCAGCATTCCATGTTAAAGTTTACGGCAACCTACCGGTCGATTTCGGCACTTTTTTCCCATATAACCACAGGTGAAACCAAAGCAATTTAATACCCCACACCCACCCTCACCAATCCAAAATAAATCTAGTTTCACTTCTAATGAAACCAGCATAAAATCCAGCGCACCGTGTCCCAAACATTAGGGTCATAGGCAGTGTACTACAAACAAGGACTCGGTGGAGTTTGTTTTTATTCTTTACAATAAGTTTACCGGGTTGGTTGAGATTTTTGAGGGCACTGTGCACTACTGTTCTCCTAAGCCATGATTTAAATGACAAAAAGTATACTTAAACTTTATGATAAATATTTCAATAAATCTTCTTGTAGAAGCATATTTCAATAAAACCTCTCATAGCCGCCCCCGGTGGTAGTGGGGTAACGTCCTCGCCTACCAACCCATAGGTCGCGGGTTCGATTCCCGCCTAGGTGGATTTTCCTCCATCTAGGGCTTGGTTGTATGTGATTGTCTTGAATGTAATGTCTGTAATGTAAGAATTAGGGGGAAGAAGGAAATAGAAGTCTCAACCTCGCCCAAATAAGTCGATAAATCAATAAATAAATAAAGAACCTGCCTGAAACTCATCCAAAATTCATATTCTTTCCTCTATTCACTTTGCTTTCAACGTTAACTCGCGTCTTTTACCGTCTTTGTCGGTCTATCGACTCACAGTATCTCCTGCATTTGTTTGTTCTGCCTTCAAATTCTTCGAATCTCCAGAATAGCATTCTCTCTCCTTCTTCCGTGCCTATAGCATTAACCTTTGTGTCCCTTTTGGTTCCTTTTATGTTTTCCAACGGACTGACAAATGTTGACAATTAAACGATGCCAATGGGCCAATTCCATAATGGAGATCCGGACAAATTCGAAAAGTAAATTGGCACTAAGTGTCCACTTCATTTCACATATTTACCTAAATTAAAATTTACTAAAAATAATTGTTCAGAAATTTTACGGAGCACTTAGTGGTGTATATTTGTGGCTATATTTGACATTCGTTTTACGGAATTAGTTCTCCATAAATGCAAATTTTGACCAAAGTATTTTCACAAGAAATACCTTGTAAGACTGTCATGCTAAATCACGGTATACCCAATGAATAAATTACAAACTTCCTCTTTTTACTTTTATTTTAAAGATTTTCAGTGTCACAAATTGAAATATTGGAAAATCATTTTGAGAATAAAAATTGAGTTCTAATATTTTCTTGCCATTTTAGACATTATTTAAAGTGCTTAACAGAATGATTTTCTTATGCCTACAGTTAAAATTCAGTCTGCACAAAGAAACAGTTTAAACGGCCCATTAGTTATGGATGCACTACTTGTAGCTTCCCATAAGACGCCCAATAAATTGTTCAAGCTCCCACGGTTGATGCTAAGGAATAAAAATGGTTATTAGCTGATTCCAAGACAATTAAGCGAAATTTTATAGACAATAATGACACTAGGTGACAAACCATCCTCGTTTAGTTCTGAGTCGTTCAATAAATATCGTCTTTAATAATCTTCGGTGAGTGTTGAAGGAGCAGTTCTTCTGATGCCTCAAATTGACTTCAAAAGAAATCAAAGATATGAAATAAAGGGATAGGGATTTTTACAAGAATATTGTACGCAGGATTCTGGAAGACAAAATTACAAATGTATTTCCCTATAATGACGACAAGAAGTGCCATATTTTCAAAACTGACTCCTTTAATTTCCAGAGATTATTTTTGTATAGTATTAAAAACCTCTCTTGTTGAGGGAAGAAGAGAATTTGATCAAAAAAGCTTCAAAAATATTTCATTATTAACAGCTAAAACTGTGAGATCGATGAGAAAATATTTACATAGGTAGAAATCAACTTTTCCTAAGGATTTATTTAATTGAACTATTTTATCACAGAAGAAAAAGCGCTATCAATAACTATTCCAAGAAAATCGAATCTTCACGAATTCACGACTGAAAATAAACCTTTTTTTCACATATCAACGCTCGCTAAAGTCATCTAATACGAGTGATAATATGAAGGATTTCTCACTTGGCCTGAATCGATTTCAGGGTTTTGGGGTGGGCGCATGTTCAACACCCCCGTGTTCCAGCCGGAGCACCCCGAGAGACAACCGATTCCCACTTGGGCCGACCCGCGGGTACACGACGACCCAGGACACCCTGACTGGATCTCGTCCATAATAGACGCGCCGAAGGGCCGGCCGACGGGCCGCCGCCCCTTATGAGACCCCCCCTCCCGTAGGATGGCGCTGGAGTCATCCCCGTGATGTCGAGGGAATCAATCGATGCCTAGGGGAGGGGAAAGTTGCCTTGTCCCCAGACTAAGCTACGAAGTACTCGAACATTACTAACAACACCTAACACAATCCATAGATGGAATAGTATGGTGAAGAGATTATAGAGAAACCTTTTTGGATAAAGTTGGAACGAGCGTTGTAAAATCTCTTTAATTCTGTTCAATACTGCCTATGAGAGAAGAACTACACAACCCCGTCCGTCGGATGGGACGTTAAGCCGCGGACCCCTTGGCGCCTTTCGTAAAGAGCAGGCTAATGCCGACGCCGGGTTTCTCTCCACCCTTCATCCTTTCCTGTCCTTCCCCTATGGCGCAAATGACCTGAGCTGTCGGTCGCCTCCCCTCAAAACTACTACTACTACACAACAGAATACCACTAACACTTGGTCTGAAAAACTTGGGATAACTATTAGTTGAAAAACAAGTCACAGAGCATACGTCAATAACAATATCTTCTACTGTTATACCACCCGCGGTACGGTCACAATCAATTATTCAATGAGTAGTGATTACGCATTTAACAGAAATGATATCACAGCTTTTACGGAAATGTAGGCAGTTTTCCATTAAGAGCCATTATATTATGCTTGTTAAAAGAAAAAGCAGGAGTTACTAGATTAAAAAGACAGCTAAACTCGTAGGTCCATTGGATATTTGGGAAACAACGAGTATGAAAAAAATAAAATGTGCAAGATAAACCGCAACATTTCAAGTTGAGTGAATCCGTCATTTTATTTACAGTTGAAATGTCCAAGTCAAGCTTTGAAAATTCAAACAAGCACAGCATACCACCCGAAAAAGCAAGTGCAATGGTATAATACGCACCTGAGGACACAATGACGCGTTCGCACATACACACAAAATCGTGCCTCCATCTGACTCTCTATTTAATCCTCAGATTTTAGCATACTCCCAAGTCATTCTTCTTTTAACTCTCTGCAGTGGCACTGGAGTACATTTGCATTCAATTGAAAATTGCAGTCAAGTCAATAAAATCATTCAATTGAAAATTGCAGTCAAGTCAATAAAATACTATCTTACTGCGTAGATAAATTCGCCAATTACCACTCCACGGCGAGCATATAGTATTCTCAACGGAGAAATACTGTAGTGAATACCACGCGAAATTTCTAATGCCGGAAAAAAAACGTTCGTGGTATGTTAACACAGGAGGTAGATGAAGCGAAAATCAACGAAGTTCTTTAGGAAACTTTGATTGGTTACAGGGAATGACAAAAAATGACCGAAAAACCTTTTTCGGAATCTCTCGGAAACTGATCTCACAAAGTCTTCCGGCCAGATTCCTTCGTCATAAATACTACGGATCAGCCCATATAGCCTCTTCCTCCCGCATTTTTCTAAGCATTTTAAAAGTTCCGCGGGAATGTTATCCACCCCCACATATATACATATACACACGCACACACACACATACATATATATATATATATATATATATATATATATATATATATATATATATATATATATATATATATACATAGACATATGTATACAAATATATACACATACACATGACCACACACAATTACTATTATGTATAAGTATTTGCGTACGTGTATGTATATATCCTTAGGTATTGTATCAGTACGATATGGTATTCAATCACCACGAGGAAATAAAAGAGACACTGCTTTAAAAACTCGTTCTTTTCTCGCATTAATCAACATCAAACCAAAGCGCTCGATATTTTAGCGTTTTTAAAAATCAAGATTAAATGAATCAGTCAAACACGCCAATTGTTACAAAATGTTTACGGCCATGTACGTATGTATGTATCTGTACCTAAGTTTGAATGGTTGAAAAAATCCGAATTACACGAATGAACTCGAATATAGGTACACGTATGCATGAATGGCCAGTTCCCTAACAACGCCCGCCAACGTCTTTCCGACGGCTACCTGTTTTTTCTGTGGATCTTGATACCATGCTCTATCATATCATCTGTATCAGTAGGTTTTGGATGGGTTCTTCGTTCAAGACAAGGTTTAAATACATAAGTATGGACACATGAGTAGCCTTGGTGGGCTTCCATTAATTTGTTTATGGTAGTCTGCGAATGAGAACATACCAACCGCCACTACATTCTGTCTCATCTCGCACGGCAAATGCGATACTCAATGCTCTCAGAAAGGCGTCTTCGATTTAGCATACCCTCTCCTTCCGTCTCCTTCATATACTTCTCCTTCCTCTACCTCAATCGCCCTCTTTTGTACAATCCTTAGCATTTCAATCAAAACGCCCACTACTCCCGCCTCGAAAATTTGTCTAACAAACCCTCTTCCCTTCTCCATATTGCCAAGTACTTTTCGGTTATTTTATTTTTCCCCCATTTCACTCTTTCTATTAATATTTATAACCAAGTCTGTAAAGAATCCAAAATAATATTATTCTGAGAGCTATTGGCCTCTAATTTTTGGAAGCATTGTCTCAAGCCAAGTTTTGTTTGTGGATTGTATAAATTTGTGGCTTTTTCATGCGGTTTTTTTTTCTCTTACTTAATAACGGGTGGTGTCCTAACACCCCCCGCCACACGCCCCCACGGCGGCTTGCGAGGTATAAAGTAGATGTAGATGTAGAAGTCAATTAAGTACAATGGAGAACCAACGCACCCAGTTTTTCGGCCGACATTGCGACCATCTAAGGAGGAGGGATTTATTGCAGTGAAAATAAGAAGACAGCGAAGAAACCCTAAGCGAAGTACGGACCGTGGATAAGTCACTGCTCATATCCCGTTTACACAATGACCAGGTTTCCGATCCGTAAAAAGTACGCACCATATTAATGCCCTCATTAAAGAGCAGTCCATGGCCAATGCCAAACAAGGGTCACAAAAGCAAACTGGTCTCAATTTTCAAGCCGTCATTATTCTCATTGCAAATTCTTGATTCAACTTTTATACCCGCGACTGATTTTTGAAATTAGCCGCTACAAGATTATTTCCGGAACTTTTAAAAGGGTGGGTGATTCCAAATGTTCCTATTTTTCCGAATTTTCCTTTCTTTATGGAACAGATCACGGAATATGAGACACCACATTGATTTAATACATCCATTGAACGAATGCTAAAGTGGCACCGGACACTTTTAGCGCAACTCAAACGAACGAACCTGCCGCGATCCGTTCTAAGGTGAGGTCAGGGGTCCTGGTCCCCCGCTATGAGCAACCTCCCTTCCTGTCACCCCGTGGCCGCTTCCTTCACGGCGGAAGGGTTAGCTGACTCATCCGGGGGCTGGCCAGACCCGACGGTCGTTCTTAGAAATAATTCACGTGGCTGGTGTCGGTCGCAAAACCACGCGACAAGTACAGCCCACGCCAAGGCAGACAAATATCCCCTTCTCACAAGGTGGATGGCCAAAATGTGCCCCTGGCAACAAGGTTAAGCAAAAAAAGTGCGAGTTCCAGGCCTACGGGTTTGTTTACATGCTACTATGGTAATAATAGGGGGTAAATATTTACTTAAAAATCGCAAGGAACATGACGTAGAGTAAGATAGCTTAGGTCGAGGCATACTCGGCGATGAGATAGAAAGGGCATTAAGGGAGATGAAATCAAATAAGGCCGTGGAATTAGACAGCATTCCTCATACTATATATAGAAAACAAGTGTACTTTAATTTTTGCCGTTTAACAGCAACTTTAATATATTATTAGTATTTGTATGAATGTACATACTCGCAAATGTACGTAAGCGCAATAATCCTGATAAATCATAGGAGTGGAGAAAAACTTTTGTTTTACTTTTATGCCCTTATTCCCACTTATTACTGTAACAATTTGACGTAAAATAAGGGTATTAGTCCTGGATAAAAATTACTTCACCCAGTTGCGATCGTTTAAAATTGAAGCCCAGTCATGCAGTGACGCATCCTTTACTAACAAATCTCCTCTCCATTCCACAATAGTCAAAAGATGACTGAAGCCTTTGCTCCCTGCATTCCATTCTCTCTCTACCTGGTACGTACAAGTTTTAGACTCCTTTTTTTAAATCTACATCCAAAGTTATAATGGCAATCATTTTAGCATCTGACCACTGCAAGCTTTCCTCCGACAGCAGTGTTGACATATTTGCAAAAACAAATTGGCGATGATTGTACACGTATTCAAAACATTTTCATGTTGGCAGCTGCCGAAACGTTTTTATAAATTAAATAATCAATAATCATTAGGAATAATAGATCGAAGAAACGCAAATATTTTGCGAGGATGAAAGAACGGGTTCTTTGACACTGGGTGGCAATAGACTCTCTCTTTTAAGATCTTGCGGTGATACGTAATCATGTTATGGTGGAGGCACACCAAATGAGCTCAATGGTGATTCGGCAGTTAACATATTTTGCGGTATGTGCTCTGACGGCAAAGTCGACGTAAACATTTGTCAGCAAAAAGTGTTTAAATCAAATTACAAGGAAACGGCTTGACAGTGCCTTACTGGGAATCTAACCACTCCATGATTTAAGCTTAATAACTGCCTGATAAAACTCATCTAACCAGAGTTGAAGAGATTATCTAACCCGAGGAATAATATCAGGATGAGAAATGGGCGTGGGTTGAAATTGGCATTGATAGTAAACCACCTCTGATAGTTTCCTCACCTTGGTTAAAGCAGGAGGAAAACATATTTAGGGAATGTTCGAAATATTTTCAGGAAAAACTTAGGGACGGTAACTTCCCTTATCTGTGAATTCCTGCGATTATGAAGAATATTCCATTTTCTAAAACTCACTCTACTGATATACTAAAGGTTGCGGGTTCGAATCCGGTCGCGAGGATCGAGGCACGTTCTTCTTTATTATAATATCCTAGCCTATACTCCGCAAGGAATTAGGTCAATGGTGACGTTATTAATTCCCTCTGATAAGGATAGCCTTTTAGGTTTGCTATATTATATTTTGTTGAATGAAATTTGTGTAGTAATTTAAGTCTGTTGCACTTATCACTGTAAAAAAACAAATATAGCATTGTAATGCCATTGAATATTTTGCTCATTAGCATTTTCCTTTTATCATCCGCTCGCTGTATTCACAAATGGCCGTTTCACATTTGTGGACTTAAAAATTTCAGGATCGCTCGAAATCAATAGCGCGCTATCAGCAGAATCACATCACCCAGATCCGATAGTCACAACAATCTCGCGACGCCATCAACTGACGGCCGCATTGCAAGTGGGGAGCCTGGGCATTCCAATGCGGTATTAAGCGCCTTCCATCTGCCAGGACACCAAACTCAAAGCGGGGACGAAAATGGCAGTTTCAGGAGCGATAACACTCATGTCGTAATTATCTCGACAACGAAAACAGAAGATAAAGGCTATTGCAAACGCTTGAGATCCCAAACGCAAATAACGTACGCTGGCAGAAAATGCATCAAGTTCCCTATAAATACTTATTAGGGAGGTTGATAGACAGAGGCAATCAACGGTCGAAGAAGCTGAATGGTCATGAACAATTTTTAAGCTATGGATAATTTAAAAATCTTAATTTTAACCGAAAGGCCTATAAATATTTTTAACTGATAATTTAATACGTAAAATATATTTTTTACCGAGAATGACTAACAATTAGGGTAACATGGAAACATGAAATGACAATACATGTTTTGTGGAACTTAATGTATTATAATCTAATCAAAAGGCCTGCATTTTATACTTCCTTTAGATAATATCATTGAAGGTGTGAGATAAGACACAAAGAACATACCTAAGGCAATACGGTGGCTGATTTTTTCTTCAAACTTACATGAACTGAAACGTACGAAAAAATATCCAGATTGAAAAAAATTATGGCGTTTACTATAAACAAATATATTTTTAAAATTATTAATAAAATTTTATGGAGTGACTTGCGCAAAGTTTATAAATATGTGTGTGTTTGTGCAATTTTCTAATGGGTTAACTCCGTTGGCTTTGGCGTAATTACCTTTCCACCGGTATATCTTTTAGGATGAAGCATCGCATTCCTACATAAACTGAATAGAAACGAGACAGGAAAAGTTTAACGCATATAATTTAGGTTAGAAACATATCAGAATTAATCAGGAGTTCTTAAGTTGACTGTGATCTGTTACATTGCCCGCACATGAGACGGTACTGCTATAGTCGAGGAAATTAGTCCAGGGTCCTGCAATCCACTGATCTATCCCACATAATTGGTACTTTGAAATTTTACCTGCTACAAATTGTATCAAATAGAACCATTATCATTATTTTTATTACATACACGGATCCTTGCCTTAGTTATGAGATCACGTGTTGATTGGACTGCTCCTTAAAGGCGCGAAGATCCCATTACATGAACAATGGCTAAAATGTCAGCTCTAATGAATCACCAATATCTACGGATTGCGGATACCTCTTACCTCACAAGACGGCTTGAGGGCGTGGTTCAGGGGCTTGTGAAAAACTAGCCATTGGGGTAATTGGTGTTGATAAGTTCTGAGACATTAATTTTCAATACATTTCTAATATAGCATGTTATGTTTTCTACTCCAGTTGTTTTTGTTGTCAACGAGGCTTTGAGGAGTTGGGTGGATATGCAGAGAGAGGGAGATAAGAGGGGAAGCCGGAAGTGTTTTGGGAAAATGTTGCGATTCAAGGCTTTTCCTTCACCTAAAAATTTTACGAGTCCCTTACACTTGCATGAAACAACCGCTAGTGATCTTTATTTGAATGTCAGTAATATACATTTTTATTACATTTACATACGTTATATTAATTCATCTCATATAAATCCGAAAACAGCACCTCGGCCTTATATTGTACTTTTCACGATAACAAAACAATAGACGATTACAAACGTCCTTAATGGAGAATAACCCACCTAGGCGGAAATCGAACCAGTGACCACTGGGTTGGCAGGTGAAGACGTTACCGCGCCGCCACCGGGGCTGGCAATAGATTTATATATATATATATATATATATATATATATATATATATATATATATATATATATATATATATATATATATATATATGAATATATACATTTATTATATTTAAATATATTATAGGAAATAAATACATATACCCACACACATAGCTACTTGTGTATACAAAAGAAAAAATAACTGCAGATCAAGTAGTGGTTCACTATCATTTAAAAAATAATAATACGACATTCCCATAGTAGTATTAAAAAAAAGATTCTTGGATTTCATTCTTGCATGAAAATCCCAAATCTGAAAACGTTCTCCTTAAAAAAAGGTATAAAATCTGTGAAACGTAATTATGTAGAAACCAAATATCCATCCAATTGACCGGTCACATTTGCTTAAGCTGACACATATGTAATAAATTTACTGAAAGCCTGTTTGAAAAATGGGGGAAATCAATTTTTACATTTAAATTATGAATAAATTACAACTCCTAACAGTCGGGTGATACTTGCTTTTTCCTCGTGGTGACTGTTTTTGAATGCGGTTTTATATTTTTTTCAGGACAGTCGAGGGATAATAGTTTATAATCCCTTAATTATTGTCCTTAAACGTCATAATTGTCAAATTCAAGTACTACCTTTATTAGAGACGATAGCCTTACGTCCGTTTTTAATATTTCCGCTGCAGCTTTTTATGGAAGCAAAAAAAAATGCTTTTTTACTTGCGACAGATCATACTATTGAAAACGTTTTTTTGAACTGTTTTGGACTTTCCTTTACTTTAGGCCAATGTTTTACCGAGAATAACAGGGTTTGTTAGTCCTACACCCAAATTCACTTCATGTTTCATTCTACGTTTCTTTCCAATTACTATGATTATTACCCACACATCCAACCCAGACGCCCTGGATACATTTTAGAGTCAAAATAAATAAAAGGATTATGGAAGACTATTTTAATGAATGTCATTACATTTCCTTTAAGACACTAAAGTTATATTTTAAATAAATACGTATGCTTAAACGTCCAGAGGGATTTGAATAAAGAAATTTCAACCAAGCTAGTTTCACCGACGGCCACTTTTCCAGCTGAGTTTCATCCGTATGGATGGACCTTTTACCAATAAATTAATGGTAATTGAGCAAGCACCTATTTATGGCCGAGTCAATTTAGATTTTTAATGTCAAATATATGTTTCGTACTCAACTTCTAGTCTCCAAAACGTTTGGACAAATTAATTTCTGAATAGTTCATAATAAGAAAACCTATTTGAAGTATATTATTTTATCGTAAATTTCACTAATGAAGGCACTCACATACATGATTAACTAACGTTAAGATTGCTTGCATCGAAATCCTAGGAAATGAACTCAATTTTGTAATATTAAAATTTTATAAGTTTTTTTTAGCTATTTTGATTAAAAACTTAAGGTTATTCGAAAATCATGAGTGGTACTGCAAATGATATCAATCCGAAGAGTCCATCTTGCTGTCTAGTGCGAATAATATCGACAGCGAACGACATCCAGAACCGGTGCTTGGCTTGATGCGCTGTATTGTTTCGACGTCACACCATTGTGACCGATGCTTTTGGTAGCACAGCGTTCGTAGCCGTCGCGCCATTAAAAATGAGGCGTAACCGGCGCCGACGCGTCGTTTCGGAGGCCGTTCTATCATTGGAGACATACTGCTCAAAAATGATTCCCCCGTGCCTTATGAATAACTCCTTATCAACGGCCGGTGGTGGCCATTCAAACGTGACGTCCGCATCAGGATACGTCCCGAATCTCGCCGGGCTACCGTGAAACGGAACGGCCGGCGATGCCCGGCGCTTAATTGGGGTCGATGCTGGAATCGGAATGAATGCAACCTCTGCCGTCACCGCAGCTGTGGATTAATGGGATTAGGATGCACGCAACTTCCGAGGGGACGCGGCTGCCGCTCGATCGCGCGGTGGTTGAGAGAGAGAGACTGGGTGACATAAATGGAGCATGTACCGTTAAATATCATCATAGCCAGCAGCCTTACTATTAAAGACAGGTTATGGGGGAACCCCAATAACTATTACAAATTGCTTATTGCTCATGCGAACGGTTATTTTCAGCTCAACCTCATTTTCCCTATGTTATTTCCGCCTTCGGTTGTCAATGATTTCAACCTAATTTCATGAATACCATCACTTTAAATCACTATTTTTCTTCCTTGTTCCTTCTAAAAAATTCATCTCTCGATCTCGGCAACTGACCTTCGAACGCCTCTTATGCACATCCATTCCTCCCTTGAATTTCATTGTGCGATTTCCTCACACCACCCTTGCAAAATTTCGTTTGTCTTCCTTTCTGCGCAAATCAATTTCTCAATTCTACTCGGTACATCTAAGTCAAAAGCCTCAAATCTAGAGACACGTTCTTACGAATCCTGATTCAATATTCCATTCATTATTCTGCTTTCATAGCCATTGACTAATGGAAGTTTAGTAATTAATTTAAGTAATAAAATGCGATTATGTGTATTTGGTCGGTGATCCATTTCTTTACTCAACTGTTCCCCTGATTTTTTTAACTGATGAATTGATAAAAATAATTTAATACATGGACTATTCCGCTGCATTGTCGTTTTCCTTCACACATTAAATAAAATATTCCAATGAAGGACGTTTACAATGAAAAGAAGGAAACTGTTTTGATCCATCCTGAGACACGATATAAACATAATAATGGAAACACATAGCTGAAAAGAATCACAGGAGGAGGCTAAATTTGAATTGTGAGAAGTAGTTAATGATGCAAGGAGCTGTTACGGAATGAAGAGATTGGATGATTGGCACAGGATACTGATATTTCAAAACGATTCACGCATTGATAACCTACGATGATGATAAACCCTATCAAAATAGCTATTTTTATCCATAAATTAACTACGCGCAAAATACATAAAATATATAAATTAATAATTCACTGGCCATTTAACTATTTTTACGCTTATATTTTGCACATTTGAGTAAAGTGAACAGGTATTTGTATAGAAGAATATGACACTCGTACTGTTTTTTTATGTTTCGCTGTTATTTGACTTTGTGATTACAAATATTAACTTGAGGTCGTTCCATTCACGGAAAAGTTTGAAAGAAAAAAATGTAGATTAGCAGAAAAAACGATAAGAAAACGTTTGATTTTAAGCATTCAACAGTTGATAATTGAAAATTATAGTAGAGCATCCTTGCGAAATTCGTAAAATACGGTGCATTGAAACTAATTAAGAAAAAGCTACCATTTGTATTAAAGAAGTACTCGGTGTCTGAAAGTGTTCGACTAATTGCTTGCCATAGTGCACATAAGCTTGCATTTGCAACTTTTGATAGGATAGGTTTGAATTTCGCACCCCATATCCGTGCTATGACTACAGCGTAAATCTTGATGGAATGCTCGGCAATCGCTCTCAGTGGTTACACTATAAAGTTACTAGGTTTTTAAGAGAGTGCATCCAAGTGGAGAAGGCAAAAAAAAGCTTTTTAACATTGGCGTTGAATGACTAGAAAGGTGACGGATTTGCATCACTTCAAGAGTTCGGAGAGGAATGAGGTGTAGCAGGACCAGCTAGACTGAAGTCAAACGCAAGCGATGCATAAACGCTCTTATGGAAAGATTTCTCGGAAAAGTTCTCGCTCAGTCATAAGGTCGTTCCTATGGAAACCATTTGTGAGCACATTATCGAACGTGTTTCTAATCTCAACACTGTCCTTCATTTTCTCTATTCATGCGAAAATTTAATTGTGCATTGGTTAACATGAGCATCGGTGAGCACCTTTATTCGTTCTCCATCCTCTTTTTCATCATATATAATTTTTTTATGGAATCGTAAACGTTTGTAAAATTTAATCATCATGTTTGAAAAGAAAATTAAATGGCAATACTCACTTGAAACGCAATGGCCTCAAAATTTATTATGCAATAAATTACCTCCGAGTTTAGATCAAAATATCCCATTTTTTTATCATATAGTATCGTTGCTTTTTCTACTGTTTACCATTCATAGAATAAAATCTATTGACCAGAGCAATACCCTTTAAGGTACAGATCTAAACCTAGTGTGAAACATTAAGGGAACTATTGATTGATATTTTAATTCAATACTCTTCCAATAATGAAACAGAATCTGCAGATTTTAAGGAACGCCTAAAAATGCAGCAATGCCTATGCGTCTAACGTTGATTGCATGTTTGTTTTTGGGGTATTGAACGAAAATAAACGTTATCAGTGTGGTATATTAATGTTATCACTAAATAAATCCAAGGATTCCATGCTCCTTTATTTTTAAGATATATTTTGACTGTATATGGATATTTTAGCCTAGTAAATATGGTAGGTGGAAATAATATTTATATACTAAATATTGATAAACTAGGCCTAATTATAATCTAAATATCTATAATGCAGGTAATATAGATGGAAGGTGCCGCTATAAATACAATGACCTATCTTTGGAAATCTGTCGGAGGAGGAAGGAAGGAAATATGGTATTACAGGATGGAATTTATGGATTCGTATTTCTAACTTTTTTTCGGTTTTTCAGTCATTGGTGGTTCGTCAGTCGTAACTCAATGAAGCCGATCCACATTAGAATGAAAAAATTTGGTTTTAACCATATGGAGTTTTATTTAGTTACCACCTTAGCTTCATAGACGTTCAAGGCTCATCAAAACGCGACGCTGAGTGTCAAAACCCGGGTCACTACTAAATATAATGCTGTGAAATCGTGAAGTAATAGTTTTTCCTAAGATTTTTGGATGATTACATCGCCGTTTTTATCAAACGTTTTGGTTTGTTTTTAAAAATCTTATTGTAAGTTGCTCTGTCTTATCTGCTCAATTCATTGCGTGCATCACCCGACATTTTTTATCGGCCCCAGAGAGGGCGATAGCCTAAGTCAGACACGAACATATTGTCCAACTAAAGGTACTTTGTTCCTCCTGGGATCTTCCGATTCTATTTTAACATTAACGGGTCTAACCTAAAAAATAGCACATTTCTTTTTTTTATTTAGTACTTTTCATCATTTTTTCCAATTTATAAAATAACTTCCGAATTTGACCAACTTTTCCTTGACTTTTTCGACTATCTTCCCACTTAGCAATTTGAATTAGTTAGGTCCTACATCGGCTACGCTGCGAGTATTTGGGAACCAGATCAGACGACATTGAATTGAAAGTTGTACAGAGAGTAGGGAAATGACACTCGATTCGATAATCTCTCATATATAAGGACTCAAAGCGCCACACATTACCCCTAAAACCAGGGAAACTCTCTTGAAGTTAAACCAGTCTCAAATTCAGATTAAATTAATGACCTACATTGATGTCTACCTCTCAATTTTAAATTAGGATTTATTAGAAGAGTAGTAAGTGAAAGTGATAAAAAGGTCAAAGAGAAATGTTTCTTTTTGCTGGCAAGGCTCCACTTAGAGTACGCTGCAAGTATGTAAATGAGATCCTAACGAAGTTGGATTGACTGCCGAATCGGATCGCGTTAAGCGTAGAGGAGCTAAATTTGTAAAATGTTGTTATGATAAACTTAGTAGCGTGTCCAAAATATTAGAAGAGCTTGTCAGGGAATCACTATCGGAGCGAAGGTTAAATTACAGGTTGAAGCTCTTGAATAAATTGGAAGGACGTCTCTTTAGCAGCGATGTTGGAAATGTATTATCACCACCATCGTAATACGGCGGGAGAGATCATGTCAATAAAATTAGAGAGATATACCTGTAGAACAGATATATTTATGATGCCATTTTTTTCCACGACCGATTAGGCATCAGAATAATATTTTCCGATCACGGCATGGTCATATTAGGATAAAATAATTTTTTTTGTCTCATGTGTAGTATAGACTGGTGTGCATTTACCCCCTCAACACGCCATAGCGGTGGCTTGAAGGTAAAAAAATAACTAAATAATAACTAAAATGTTATCAAATAGTTCTTCTTTCCACTTCTTATTTTCTAGTTCTGCATAAACTTTGTTAGTTTGTTGGTGGTCTATTGTATGTGTGGTTGTGATTTATTTTCATTCATTCAATTCTTTTTAATATACCTGAAAATTTCTAAGGCGTCTAAAACTAACGCTAAATTAAGTTTAAAACCATTATTTATGCACTATTATGCATATTTGTTCACCGCCACCAACGCCATTTCTAGGATTTTATACGGATATTTATTCCTTTTTCATAACACCATGTAAATATATATTCCCCTCCTCATCCCTTACCCTATTGCACCTATTGCAGCATATATTTTCGTTGAATTGCGTAGTATTTGCGTACATGTAGCTGCTATATAGATTGATTGGGTAACTCGTGAAACGTTCGGCTTCATTTGAATTACGGTAATAAGGAAACGTATGTGCTTCCTTATGGAAAAAAATATATTTTCTCGTCTAACTATCCAAAATTGACCTCTTTGGGAATCTGAACTAGTTTATGAAAACCTTCAAAAGTGACTGATTTTATTTTGAAAAATATTCTTCATCACGGGAAGTCACAAAGTACACCATTTGTCAGGTCATGCTTAGTCTAGCTAAAAAGGAGAGTTCTCTGTACGAGCTTTTCCCACCTCCGTTCATGGCACAATCAAGAATGGCATGATTGGCATCCTCAAGTGAGCGATAAAGAATGATTTCATTTTAGATGAAACAACTCTTGGCTAACATCATTCGAATAAGTGAACGTAATTGAGCTTCTATCTAGAACGAACGAAACCAGTACGATTCTTTTACAGTAATAATGTTTCGGGAACTAAGAGTGGGGAGATTAGAGAGATAGAATCGACTTAAGATAGAAGTGAATGTGGGGGGGTACCTATTTCTGACAATCAGGCACTTGGGAAAAGGGAGTGATGGCTAGGGAAGGCCATAAAGCATGCAACTTTGATGCACACAGATCCTTTAAGCGCCTTACTTTCTCAGGTTCCCCTCAGGATTCACCACACCCTTTTTCCGAAGGTCTCCGCAAACAATTGGAAGATCAAACCCCGTCTCCTTTCTCTCCCTCCGACAGACGCTTAGGGATTCCTTCGGGGAGTGGAGGCGTCCCACCCAACAGGCACCCCGGGAATGTTCCAATCAAGCCCTTGGTATTGCGGTCGCTTGTCAGATGGGGTCAAGTTACTTTCCTTCATGAAGGTTTGGGACAATCCTCCGAAGTAACTCGAGGAGATAATTGCACGGCGTGGATCCCTTCAACAAAGCGAGTTCTTTTTTACCAAAGTTGCTCTGTCTGCTAGTAACATCAAACGTATCAAAGTAACTCGCAACGGCCACTGGCAAACCACAGTAATAGTATTTGTCGAGGATATGCTTACATATCTCAACTCCTAAATCAGCACTATACGAAATCACTCACTAAAATTAGATCAATACAGAATGTTCCAAAAATAAAGGGAAGTTTTGAAAGTAATTCTATAATTTCATTTTATTCAAAGGTATAAAACATTTGAAATACAATTTTTTGTCTCCGGCGTAACTTGATGGAATTTGCAAAACATCTTGAAAGGAAATGAAATTAATGACTTGGTAATTCAACATACTTTATTTAGGATACTACCCAGGTTTCGACATTGAACGTCATCACCTGATGATTATGATCAACGCAAAAAACCAGATCGTGTTCTAAATAAAGTGTATGGAATCACAAAATCATTAATTTTATTTAAATTTTAAATTCACCGGAGCATGTCTATGCATAAGTTTTCATCTTAATGTGAAAGAAGCTAATGGTTTAAGCAATACAACAGTATGTGCATGCGAAATGTAATACACGTTTACTGTGGAATTATCCAATTGCCACACACCCAAAAGGTGTCTTGCAGAAAATCGTGCACGTAGCGAACCTTCAAAAGCTACTTTTAATAGGCGAACTGCACAATTTTATAACACTATTGTGATGATCAGAGAATGAATTAACTCAATGAATTCATTTAAAAATGTTTTGTCCTTGTATAGTATCGAATGAGAGACGAGCACTGAGTAAAACGAAGGGAAATTTATTTTTTAATAAAAAAAAATCAGTATCAAGGCTTAAAATAGAATTCAGGACATGTATTCCAGACTTCATAGGTAAGTATCGTTGCACACGTACTTTTAAAAATCTTGTTTACGATATTTCAATCTTTTCTCTCTTAAAAGTAGAATAAATCCCACACTCTCTCTGATGATTATAGAAACAGGGAAAGCCTCTCAGTAGTCACCCAAAAGATTTATTTTCAACAAATCTCAATTCCCTATTGCGGCAAATTTGAATACAATTTGCCCAAGGTCTAAAATGAGCATACTCTTAAAATTTATTTTTTTTAATTTTGACCTCCTATTGATTATCTTTAGAGAAAATCAGTGCATGAAAATTTTAAACCAGTGTGACCGAACTCCCAATGCTGTGGCAGCTCTCAGGATGTATCGCAAAGGTAAAGTCTGGATTATGTATTTCGAGCCATCATTGATAACACTCAAAGTTATTTGCTGATTACAGTCAAATGATAAAGATTTCCTCATTAAATACTAAATTACAACACTAAAAATCTAGCAGCTGAAAGCAACTCTGCTCTAAGTTATATTGAAATGTACCTCCCCCCTTAGAATATAATATTTAGAATTAGGAATCTTTTATGAGTAACTCTGATGAAAACGTACGACTTTTATCCTGTATTTAAGTGTCAAAATTATCAGTAAATCCAATTTACAAGCAATTGAAAAGCTACGTGATTACCTAATTATAATTTAAAAATATTATGAATGAATATTGATATCACCAGACTCGATAGATGTGAAAGATAAAAGAAATGGATTTCTAGGCTGTCTTCAGACAAAACGTCCTACATTTGTAAACGTAAGACTTCAACAACCTCTTGTTGGTAAAACAAAGTTTATAAAAGCAAACTTGCTGAAATATATTTATTATAATATTGAAAGAACATTTATCACAATGACCTCACTACGAGTGGTTGATACGGGAGTTCATAATTATTTTTGGATATTTCTACAGGAACAATTATTTTAGCTTAGGTTGACTACATGGGCTACGAAAACAAATTAATGACCTTTGTGAATTCCAAATTTTTTCCTCAAATGCGTACAGTCCAGTATTATAAACCTACGAGGAAATAAATACACATGCTCTTTGGCAATTGATGACACACCAAAGTGTGAACAACCATATTTATACAGACACGGAAAATCGAAATTTTTCCAGCACAAATATTATTCCAACTTTCCTCCACAAAAATATTTTATTTCCCATCGTCAGAACATTCACCGCGAAAATACCTTCAAAGAAAAAAGCCGATAAATTTCCTTTTGAAACGTAAGCGCCGGAGGTGGCCTTTTGCGCAAAATCTAAGGAAAGCATTTCAAGGCGCTCAATAGCACCCGGCTTTGGGGACAGCGTCTCCTTTCACGGGGACGAGAAGGAGGGGCAGCGAGTGGGAGTGAAGGGGGGGGGGTGGAGGTTGAAGGGGCGCATAATGGGTGGGGGGGACGAAGACGGGGGAGAGGGTGAGGAGGGAGGGAGGAGCGAAGTGGTGGCACAAGTACCCGCGGAACGAAGGCGAACTTTGCGAGGCGCGTTTCCGGGATCACCTAATCCTTCGAAGGACCAATAATAAGAGTACTACAAAGGACGGAACTTCGCAGCTTCATTATTCGGACTTTTGCGGGTCTCGGTCGAGGGGTTTTCGAGGGCGGAATGAGTTGAGGGGGTGGGAAAGGTTGAGTTCGGTATTAGCAGGTGGAAGGGGGGATGGAAGGGGGAGGCTCACACAATATCTACCCCTCGCTCCGTGCCCCAATCCGCCGAAGGCAATTACATCACGTTTCGGCACACACACTCGCACACCGTATCTCCCGGCTTCCCTCTCCTCCTCCCAACTAGAGATGACTGGAATTGGGAGCCGACGCGCGCTTCGGCGAATTCCCGGCCGGCGCCGCTTCCCCTAAACGCCACCGCCTCCACACTCCTGGGCCCTCCCAAGTGAAGAATGCTCCCCAACGACGGGGCTGGAAACCTATAGATCCATCCGCACTCCTCCACGCCGCGTTTATTCTCCCCGCGCCCCTTTAGGCACGCTCCTATAGTTTCCCCCCGGTCGCCCGCCTTGCGGAATATTTCCATGAATCGCCGCAGCGTTCCAAGCACAAAGCCATTACCACCCGTTTGGCTTTCGATGAAACGGTTTAGTGTTCTTAGCAAATGACGCAGGTAAAAACACAAAATTAGTTTGACAAATACGCGTAGCAAGCAAACAAAGCAAGGCGAGAGTTTAACTTATTAACATTCAGTTTGTTTTTTCATCTGGGTCTGGTACCACCGCGAGTAGTAATAATTAACGTCAAAGCCTTTCAAAGCAGTTGATATCAACCGTTTGGAATACGGGTGAATGTTGGAATCATGACCAACTTTTTAAATTGCTACCGATAATGATACATCGAAAATATCGTTTTTCTCTTGGAATTTTACTAAAAAAAATATTGGCACGGGCGTAGTAAATCAGGAGGATTTACGAAAAGAAACCATAAATCGTGTCATAATCATTTTAATCCAAGGATTTGAGGCGATTATACAAAGGCAATTCTACTTTGATGGCACGTTTAGATGATTCCGGAGCAGTTTTGTTTTAATGGCAGTTGAATTTTTAGCGTTTTTGGTAGTTAATTGCAGCTTAGCTTTTACCAGTTGTGTTCAAATGGCTCAGCTATTGTTTCCTTTTTCAAAGTTCATTTAACGAGTACCCTTGAATACACAAAATATACCTCAAATAGATAGTTACACACAAATCTGACCTCATGTAATCCTTAAATTTAAATCAATTCGGACGTATAAGGTTCTCTTTAATTTTCAAACTACTTCATATAAAGAGCAAGAAATATCTTTATTAATTCACAAAAAACCGCGATTCTATCGCTATAATTTCAAAAACTGTTCAATGGTGCGAATTGAAATTTCTAACAAAAAAGCATGAAATTACATTCAGAATTGGCCGCATGCTTAGAAAAATATATTTATTTAAACGGTAAATCATTATGAAAATTTAAACACAAATAAAATCTCTTCAATGCAAAATGGCTCCTTTGCAATTTTTCTCACCCCTACGAGGATGTACACCTAGGAAACTAGCAGTGAAACACTTTAAGGCTCTCATCTCATATCAGAAAGCATGTATACTGCATGTGAATCCTCATTTTACGTAAATATCACGTCTGAATGAACGGGCAAAGGGCGAGATATTATTCCATCGACCACTTTGAGAGCTTCGCATCAAAAGTGAAAATGACCGGAAATAGTAGGCAGGTAGGAATCCGTCAGGCTTGTCATATTTTCCCAACAAAGTGATCCACTCGCGCGGCCAAAAGGCCCTCCGCTATCTTTCCCACACATACCACCCCCATCCTACCCGTCCCCTCTCCACACCCTCTCTCGCTCTCTCTCTCTCTCTCTCTTCCTACAACACCCACACAAAAGCCCCGCCCGCCACTCGGACAACTGCCCGCCGCACAGAGATATCCCGGATCCAGCCTCCTCTGACCCCTAACACACAAATTGGCCGGGGCGAGCTCAAAGCGTGCATGGGCAAACTCTCGTGATCAAAGAAGAAGCGGAAGAAAACTCCCTGCAGACCCAAACACATAGAAACTCACTCGCGGAGAAGGACGTTACACGAACATCGTGGCGGAGGCCAAATTCAGAAATTCCTTCCATCTAGCCCCTCACCCCCGCCACCTCCCTCCCTCCCTCCCGACGTCTTGGGGGTAACAACAGGGCCATGTCCCCCGGGGGAAACTCGCCCCGAGACCATTTCCGGCCAAAGGGGCCGAGTGACGTCCAAACTTATCGAAGACAAAGAATGACCAAGCCAACTCGAAGGGCATTCGCACAAAAAGAAAAACCGCACCGGCGTCGGGAAGTATTTTTTCCAGAGTTTTCCCGGATTTTCTAAAGCAGTCTACTTGCAATATTTGCGTTATCTTGCTTTCTTTGTAGTGGGCAAGAACGGTTTCACCTGACCTAGCACGGAAGCTAGTAAAATCAAAGTGCAAAAAAATTCACACGTAAATATTTCATTCACAATGGCCATCTAAAATCCATACAAAATGTTAAGCAATAAAGGGTTAAACGAATGGATACATTGGACAAAATTCAGGGAAAATGTTTGTGGGGAAGAAGAATGTCAAAATGCAGTTTGCGAAGAAGAAACAGTTTTTAATTGCGGTATCACGCATGATCTTGAAGTTCAGCATTTGTTAATGTTTATCTACTAACCTGCCAAGGCACGTAGACCAATATCAATTAAAATCCATGGGTATATGTAATTAAACATGAAATAACAGTCCCTAATTCGCTACAGAATCAAATAAACCACTGTACATAAAAACCTTCAAAGTTTTCATCAAGATTACCATCATAAAATTACTAATTATATACCAGTTAAGTATTATTTTTGAAAAATTGAACAACCAAAGGGAGAAAATATGAGCTGTACGAGCAATACCTATGTTTACTGCTATTTTTTAATTGATTTTGATACTAACAAATATTATATTACTTAAACTTAAAATCTCTTATTTCACGCATGACCAATGATTAATTACCTTATTACTAACTTACGTGCATCAGAAAAACCATTACAAAGGAGAAGATGATGTCAAGGAGTCTTTTATGTAGCTAAAAAATTTTACGTCCGTATAAATTATTTACGTAACTATTTCTCTGGCAACCAGGATTAGGCTTAGTCATTACAAATAGAACTAAATCAAAGGAAACAGTTACATTATTGGTGAAGTTCCTAATAGTTTTAAAGAACCCGGTGAAATTTATTCATTATGATGGGAAGAAAGTAGTGTTGATTGTTACTAGTTTAACTTATTATTTGCATTCATATTCATTAAAATGTTTGCCAAAAAAGTTCTAATGTATTTTAATGTTCATCGATGTAGTCTTACGACTTAATACTCAACCCGTTAAGGGATGTTATCAATGATAAAATAACGATTAATATTTTTAGATTAATTGATTAACCTCTGTTTTTCTTTCTTCAGCATTATTTTTTAAAGAAATGAAAGCAGTTCAGTGCATATGTAATTTACAGAATGAACATCTAATTGATCTGCTTCCGACTAGAGCGCTTTTGCATTCCATTATCTCAATGTCAATTCTCCAAGGAAAGTTTTGTCTGCAGTTCAGTATACTCTACTTGCAATGTAAATTATTTCTGTGACTCTGTTTTCATTTATTTTGTAGTTTCTGTGCACAGAAAAAGCCTGTACACCCTGAAAACGTCTAAAAAACACTGAAAACCATTTCAAACCCGTGGCGTAACACCGGTATTATGGTATCATAGGAAACACCTGTATGGCATTAAACATAAGCTTATTTATATTGTTGTTGATCAAGGTCAATAATAATCATATTGGTTAGCGTATATCCCCGTTTTTTAAGTTTTTTTTACGATCAATGTGGTCAATCATTATTTCTAAGATACTGATGAAGCATTCTTTGGGATCCTTGGCCGAAATCGTAGATAAAATAATTCGACAAATGTAGGAGAAAATTGGCTAGAATCGCCAAACATTTTTACGATAACAATACGGGTGAGACGCCTTAGATAAATTCAGTTTGTAGCCGCTTAAAATGCGAAGAGAATAAGCGAGAGACACTTTTAATTAGGTTCAGAATACACAATTTTAGGTATGACACAAAGGGAGTTATTATAGCCACACGCTATTTGGGTATGTTAGATAAGATAAGGGAGATTCCAGTGCAAAAAGATTAAAATCTTCGTTCTATCCTATGAAAATCAGGACTTACAATAGTAAAAAATCCAAGACAAGCAAAAAAATCGAATTACAAGCGAGGACACCGCTATTTTGTGGTGCTGTGCTGCGTAGATATCTAGTGCATTCCTAGGAGCATATATTTGTGCATATTAGTTGCTAGTGCATGTATTTACATGTGCAGAAGATGAAATTAGTTTTTACATTAAAGTATTCGTTTGTGTGGTTGTGCTTGGGCATGCAGTGTCATTTTGTTTAACGGGTGATATCCTAACACCTCCCGCCACATGTCCTTACGACGCCTTGCGTGGTGTTGCGCAGATAACTGAAAAACATATTTCACTCTCTGCCCTCCTTCATTGACTTCTTGGGTCGTCGCAGTTTTTAAGAGTTTGACGTGTCATCATTCAAGGCTGAGCACAATCTCGATCTCTCAGTTTTTCATGGCTAAATATTGAATTTGAATGACAGATTTCAATTTTGCACAATCTCCCAATACCTTTCTCATTCAATTATTTCACGTTCATCGAATTCCTCCATGATATGGCATAGATATGCCTTAAGAAAAACGTAAAATACCTTTCAGCAATTACAAATAGTGTCCTTGGTTCTTAATACAATCAATACTGCCATATAATTGAAGGTGTTGTAAATTTATTTGATTCACTATGCACCCGCCTAGTCTCCGTTCCAGTCATTAATTTGAGCAGCTTCGCATACCTCTAATCATTGATCGGATCGAGAAAAAAGATTCCCTTTTCATTACAAAAGGAAAATTTATTTAAAGCATCTATGTGAAAAACCAACACAAATAAAGACAATGGATTTCAGTTTTATACACACAGTAAATTTTTCCAGCGTCATAACTTGATACTAATTGAATTTCAGAAATCAATGGATAAATATCATGATTTTTCTTTTATCGCATATAAAATTGAAGTACTGTAAGAAATGGGAGGAAAAAAGTCATGCGAGGAATTTGATAAAATAGCATCGGATATAGCATGTTGGGATAGCTGGACAAAAAAACTTAGACAAGATATGGAAACCATATATGAACAATTAGGTTATTGCGCAAATTATCATTCCATGAAACACCTTTTATGAAATCGTGAAAGAAAATCGTTTGGCCGAATTTCTTCATGATTTTTATTTCCCCTTAATCACCGAATATTTAGCAAATTAAAAAAACCTCTTCGACTACATGGGAGGAAACCTTGTTGCAGGATGCACTGTAAGTATGAAGTAACTATGAATGAAGACGCGTACATTTTAGTTTTTTTCTTTCAAAAGAGGCGCGGTGTGTAAAATGAATACATACATAATCCGATTTCCTACGTGCTAATCTAGAGCCTAGAACTAAATCTGGTTGACAACCGAGAAACACGACATTTAAACATTTAGACTGACGCGACATTTTGAGTACATGAGCCATGACTGAGAAGATCCGGAGTATAATTACCAACTCTAGGATCGCCCACCTTCGCTCACTCGGGAAATTTAATTACTCGAAGCAGGCAAAGCACCGCGCGACTCGCTTCTCTTCAGGATCGGAATAACTCTCGGAATACTAACCACGGGACCAGTAAAGCAAGGAGCGAGAGAGAGGGGCTCGAAATGCGAGCATTACCGAGATTTCTGCCGCCCAGAGGTCTCTTTCCGTCTTCGGACCGCGTGGCTTCCCTTTCCGCCATCACCTCGGCTTCGCTAAACCATGGAGATGGCAGGTGGCGCCGCCGGAGGGGACGAAAGGAAACCTCGGTGAAACAAAAAAAAAGGGTGGGGGAGGCATGCATCAGAGTGTGTTCGTTCGCAAGTGTGCGTGCTTGAGGGAGAACGGCGGGGCGTGCACCCTCTTGATTGTCCTCTCCGGCCCGCGTCTGCGGCCGAATGAAAATGAAGGCGCACCCCTCTGAAAGAAAGCACGGGGAAGGTGTTGCGGGGAGAGAGAGTGGGGGTCGGGAGGGTTAAGGGAGACCTTTTTGCGAGTGGATTAGGGGGCTTGGGTGAAAGTTGAGGGGTTGATATGAGCTGAGAACAAGGAGGGTCGCGTTTGTCTGTCTACGTGGCGACGGAATGGGTGCGTGAGTTTGACAGGCTGCGCGGGACGAGGGCCCTGGGTGATATTAACTCGGATCCAGGGGCAATGAGCGAGATATTATGGCCGCGGATCCTGGGGTCGGGACCTCACTACGAAGGGCTGAGGACACGCTCGAGGAATGACTTTTTGCGGCCGAGAGCAGTCGAGTGGTACCCAGCGTAGGAGTTGAAACGGCTGTTTATGGACCGAAGGGGTCGTGGTGTTGGCGGGGATCATCCCTTGGGATAGGGGATGAAGCGGTGACACGGCATGTCGACTCGGTCGCGGGACTCATGGATAAATATGAAACCTTTAGGGTAAAATTAAATGCTTTATTTTTTTATGCTTACTATTGCGCATGAACACTTATTTTTTCAAAGTTAATTCCCGGTTCTTTAAGATTTTTTCAGGCTGTGAGGACTTGAAACCTCCCAAGTGTGTTACTAGAAGAGTTCCGTGTAGAATGGAGAAAAAAATGTAGAGTACTTAATTCCATGATGATATTTTTATGCGAAGGGTCCCAAGCAATCGACTCTTCTTCAAGCAGAGGTCTAGCCAACCCAAAATATAATTTAATTCATTTTTTTCATTTGAATAATTTCCCAATATTCATTAGACGAAGCCTAGTGTCTATAGTAACGTTACTACGCCAATGTTTTTGACCTGTTTTCTCCAAGTTAGGTTTGACCATATGTGACTCAAACGTGCTTTTCTCGGTCCAGCAGTCTTATACCCCTTAGAGACTGTAGGTGCTAAGATTGAAGGAATTCCATTTCTTGGAATTCATCACAGCAAATTAATATATATTATTGGGGCACTACCCAAGATACTATTATTGGAATCACCATTCAAAGCACTCGTGTCTGATTTGCCACTTATACAGGGGTAGATTACCGTATCACCGGCAAATAATTTGAATTTGCTGATTACTCTCTTTTCGTTGGCTAAATTACTTAAAAAATATTTTTGTGGAATCATCTCCTGCCGTACACACTTTTATGTGGCCTCCAGGGTAGCATTTAGATGCGTAAAAGAACATTTATAGATATTAACCCAAAACGTTCGAGGCAAATGCACAACACGCAAATAAAATACGAATCTATTCACACATATAGCTTGATATAGAGTTGGCTGTTTTTTGTCCAAACACCAATGCCATTGAATAAAGCAGAATATCATTCCAAAAAGTGTAGGACTTTATTTTCCCATTCTAACTTTTCCACCGGTAATTCTCTTACATGCAGCCAGTTCTTAATCGAAAAATTCTCCTTTTCTTATTCCACGCGCTTGCAACCTCATGAGAGTAGATTAGATGTTTTTGATTTATGTGAGAATATGGAGAAGAATGGAGAAAACAGAAAGAGCATTTTAAGAAGAAGACAGAAAGAGCAGATTTAACGATGAATTAAGGTGTAAAGGGGATAAAGTTTATCGGTTAAATTCGTAGAAAGAAGAAAAGTTGGGAGCGAACTAGGGAGGTAGCGGGAAGTTAAAGAGTGTTATGAAAAGGATAAAGTGAAGGAAGCATGGAAAAGAATGAAGAAGACATAATACTAAATTCATGTACTTTCTTCCCCCAAGTACATAACATTGTCTTTATTTCGATTTAATGACAGTTGGTAATAATATTAAAAGGATGATATAAAATAGTTTAAACAAAAGCAAATTCTCGTGGAAGGTAATAAATAGCAGATGTTAGGGCTGGTAAAAAGCCTTCCTTTAACTTCTAGATTACCCACTTAGGGCGATGATGGCTTTTACAATGGCATCACATGGATAAAGGAATCTTTCTTCCTATTTTTTTTCGCATTACTAAAAAAAGCTGTCTCAAGGAACGAAAACGTAATTGTTTCTTCTTTTCTTTATCTCGTAGCTATCTACATTTTATTTCCATCTCTTACATATTTGCATACTTTCTCGTCCCTCAATAATGTGTTTGTTTGAACAACAGATTCCTCCCTCCGGAATTACGTTTCAGGGGATTTCATTTTTCTCTAGTCATCTGCTCATGTGTCGCCAAATAGGAATGATCTAAAATTAATTGAATAAGTCAAAGAAAGATTCCTTATCTTTAAAAGATTTTATACAAACTGTTTATTCTCTTTTCACCTTCATTTAAACTTGAGTTTTCTAAATTATTGCGCAATATAAATTTTTAACTAAAATTGTACTATGGACATGAAATATTTATTATCTATACCTTAAGGAACAACTTTTTTGTGCATCAAAATATAAAGGAGATATTTGCCTACGACTTCTCTTCAGGGAATTTTTAGCCATCGGGAACTGCTATGACAAATTTATTCAATCGTTGTTATAACTAAGACATCCAATATAAAAACCAAGAATTAATATAAACTAATAATAGGTTGTTAACATCGGATTACGTACCACCGCTTACATGCTATTCTCGACTATTGGGGCGTGATATCCTTGAAGAGACAGCACAGACAAAATTTTCAACAGTTTTCAAATCCTTGGAAATATTTTTACGAGTTTTCAGCGATGTTTGAGATTGAGTTGGGATTTATATACTTAACCCTGTTGCTCTAAATTACCATTGTTTTGGCAATTTATTATGTAATATTATTTAGCTGCATTTTAATTTCCTGTTATTTTTTTTGAGACGCCCACATGGGAATTTTCTCCCGTTCGGTCTTAATACGCCATTATTATGATATCATTTAATGTAGGTTTAGGATGCACCCAGACTTAGCAACGATGTATTTTCTAAAAAATACATTAAACCGTTGCGCAATTCATCATACCTTCTTCCTCCAACATCCTTTTCCTCTTCCTACCATTTACTCTTTGGTCTAACTTTCTTCTCTCTATCACAGTCATCAATATTCCATTGCTAATCACAATACTCTTCATCCAACAGTTCAGCTTACTTTAGGTTTCCCAGAACAATCTTCTCTCTTATCTTTCCATGCCTATTAATTTTTCGTTTGTTTTCTTCCGGTCCATTTGAACTTTCCTATGGTTCTCCACAACCACATTCAAAATCTTCCAAACGGCTCCTATTATCTAGCTTCAACGACCATGCTCTCACGCCACGTAAAACCGCTCCATTTCAAAGTTTTAAGAAGACTTTTCTCTCAAGATCCTTACCCAATGGCCCTGTCATCAATTACCTCCTTGTGAGAGCTTCTTTCCCTGACGCAATTCTTCTTAGGCTCCGACCATTTCGACCATTTTGGTCCAAAAAGTTCAAAGTGAACGAACAACACATTGTAGATGAGCTGTTCCACCTGCTATATTTTGTGAACTTCTAACTTAACGTTTCACCTAGCTTTCCTCTTTAATCAAAAACCACACAACCATATTATTTTACATTATTTCTCGTTCAATACATATCAGAATTACTTTCAAATGCTTCAAAACCCTACCTCTTTCAGGTATCTATTACATTCTCATCTTGGTTATTTATTGTTCCTGAACCATAGTTCCCTTCCTCAATGCCATCTCTTCCTTCGCCTACCATCGCCTAATATAATTCTCAAATATTTCCCCGTCGTAATAATAGCTATTGTATCCTCTAACTAACCACATACCTGATCGATTTTTTTTTCTAACGAGGCAATGTAAGTAGGACAATGGCCGAGTTCGTTCATTCATCTTTTACGTGCTGTTAATATTCTATCACTCGCCTGCGCTGTGTTTTCTACGATTCTTCCTACAACTTTTGATACTATTGCCACCCATCGCTTGCTCTTTTCCTTTCAGCCGTCCTTCCTCCTTCAATATTGCTCCATTAATATCCACTATCTTTACATATCACCCCTCACGGCATAAAATTTCTACATTTTACATTCTACAGTTTAATTGCTCAAATTTTTGCGGAGAAATTTGAAGTGAGTTATCTCACTATGTTAAAGGGTAAACTGTGAGACCTAATCACTGATCTGTTTCTGTGGATCAAAATACAATTTCTTCCCTCAAACGATTCACGCTCACAGAAAACCAAGGTGAAACCAATAGTGCGAGTACGTATTTCCAAACCAAACCTCAATGGCATTTCCCACGACCATTCCACATTTATTCCAATTATAAAATTCAAGCTTGCTAACCTGTAGACCTTTACCACTCACTTTATCCTATCGAGTGCCGAGGTATTACTTAGTGTAATACCAATCAACACAACTATATCTCGTATAGATAGGATAGTATTACCTTTAATGGCTATCACATCGCACGACCTCAATCCTCTGCATTTTTACCATAGGGAGTGCCCAAACCCCCAAGTGCATTAAGCTCTGATTCTAAATGTAAGGAAGCTTTACCAATGAATTCTTTATCAGCATGAAACCATTTTAAAACCCTTTCGGGATATCTGAATAAGGTCAGTACCATCAAACGAACCATTCAAACAAATGAAAATCAGTACTTTTCGATTTAAGAATATCCATGCTAGCGTCAATTAAATGGGTCAACATTTGGTGGAACTGTAATAGAAAAAAACATAAAACAAACCGTGTTAACAAATTACTTTGATTTAATTTGCAATATAGGCACGTCCAGAAACTCATCGAAATGTTATGGAAGATCCAGTAACCATACAAGTGGCAGTTATGAAGAGCATTCAAAACCAACGTATCTGCTTAGCGGTTAATCGTTGAACGGTCCCTTACGCATTAAATATAAGATATTTTGTGCCATATGCGTTCTACTTTTCGGAAACTTTGGTTGACCAGTTCACTTTTTTATTTTCACAAATTTAGTTTGTTTAACAGTTTCTCATCATGTTCATTGCTAAAAGTTTGACGGGATTTTTTCCTTTTATTTTTCTACCTACTACCTATTGACTGATTCTACACCACATACTGGCATTGAAATATACGAGGGTCATCCGGAAAGTAGTACCCGTTCGTGAAATAAAGACACAAAAGTAAATATTAACAAACATAAAAAATTTTATTTGAAAGAGGATACTTTAAACTACTTCTCAACATAATCTCCAAGCAAATTAAGGCATTTGTCATAACGTGTGACAAGTTTCTGTATTCCTGCTGCATAGTCCTTCGCCGCCAGCTCATTGAGATACGCGAGGGACCCATCTTGCACAAATTTTTGCATAATGCAGATGGTGTTTAACAATTTCATGAACAATTGTTCGAGAAACATTGGGAAAATGCTCACAGATGTCATCAATTGTGACGCGCCGATCGTTCCTCACGAATTCGTCAACTGAGCTCACCAGTTGGTCTGTAATGACAGACGGTCTCCCCGAACGCTCATCGTCGTGTGTGTTCCCCCTCCCCATGTTGAAGTTGCGACACCACCGCCGAACAGACGACTCGTCCATTACATTGTCTCCATACACCTCCTTTAATTGGCGATGAATATCACATGGGCGAACGTTTCTTGCATTGAGGAATTTAATCACTGCCCTCACTTCACAACTGGCGGCGTTCTCAATTTTTTTAAACATTGTAAACAATCACAGAAACAACACAGGCAATGCTAGCGTCACGCAACTTGGCTCAGAGAAGGCAGACAAGCCACTGAAGCTATCTGACCTCGTCCAGCGGCTACTCGCGTCGTCAGCACTTCATGCGGCACGAACGGGTACTACTTTCCGGATGACCCTCGTAGTTCAGCTGCAAATTCAAAAGCGCAATTTAAACTTTTGTGGTTTGGTACTAAAAATTACTGTTGCTAATGTGAGACGAGTGACCTCTGATATTATATTAAAAAAATTATTTAAACCCATATTAAAAAACAAAATGCGCAGATTTTTCAACATTTAAACTATTGGTTGAATTCACTCTGTATCAATCGTAACTAATATTTTGGTTCACCTGAACAACATTTTTTTTATCATTATGGCATATGCCATGTTATCCACGATTCACAAAGAATCGCCAAGTATGAGGGATGGATACTTTATCGTACGAGTGTACGCACAAAGAATAATAACCATAGAAACCCTCTTTAGCGAAGAACGTTCGATAACTTACGAATAGCTGCTACACTTTTCCTGATTTTCGTTAATAACAAATCCCATTCTATTGTTAACAAACAATCCAGAAATGCAGATTCAAACTTTAATTCGTACAAACATTTATCCAAAGGAAAATTTCCTTTTAGGAATATTCGAGCTCAAACTTGCGCTCGTGACCAGTTACGATGTGACTGTAGTATTTTAAACTTTACTCTTAGAAAAAAATACAAATTTTACGGACAAACCTTTACTTACATAAATAATGTATCCCTGTTTGAAGAGAAAAATGCCTTTAGACCAGCTCTACATTACGAAATTATGCGATTTCCCTTGGAAAATTAAAGTAAATCACTGCTCAAAGTATTGCTTAGCCTTACAGATGCAGTGCGAGGCATTTCATGTTGGAGCAAATATTAACTAATGTGGTGAATAGGGAAACTGCTTGATGCTATATCTAAGTAAAAGTGCTAAAAATTAAAATATGTATTATATATTTTAGCAGTCATTTTCGCGTGCTATACATCTCTTTCTTTATTAACCCTACCCATGTCGTGCGTTGAGAATCTCATAACCAGCTTCCCTGGCCAGATCGACAAAAACGCAAGGAGCATGAGGATTTTGTAGAATAAAACTCATGGTACTGCCACAAAAATGCCAACTAAAACAAAAGGAAAACTATCAGTGCATTATAATTATAACAATAGGCCCGCTGAGTATTGATAACTAATTTAATTAAATTAGGCATCTTGAAAAATGTTGTGACATGTTCAATCCTGTTACCAAATGATACCATGTCATTATTGACTACCGCCTATTCGCATCAGATAGGAATGACATTAATGTGGATTGAAAACCATGGAATATTATCTTTTTTGAGTGGTTTTACAGGTATACACTGAGTTATTTAGGCAATGCTCATCCATAACCTTTATTATTTCTAATACTTCAGCATTTTACTAAAAATATCTAAGAGCAGACAATAGCAATTAAATTCAGCGTAAAAAGCTATAAAACTTTATTATAACCATATCCTTGACACATACAGTATATTGTGTTAAGTAATATATTAACAAGGTCAAAGAGCTTCATGACTTTGACGTCATCCGCTGATGAGCGTTGATATGCAGAGGTTAATTTACTCCATCTATCTATTTGACGGTTAATTAGTTAGAAAAATTACCTCGTCAAATGCATTGAATTTATTGAGCTTCTAAATATGGGATTGTCCACTTCATTAATCGATCACCAGCCATTTAATTTCCGAATATATCCATCAAAAGAATATAATGAACTAAAATTTCGTATGAGCGATTCAAAATATGATGTTATCGAATAATATACAAATATAAGTATATTTTTAAACACAAAAGTAGTTAACAATTTAAAAACTATATTCACAAGATCTACAATATTGGCATAAAATATGGGTGGAGTTTCATTAAAATGATAAAATTAATTGATTTCCAATATTGTGCATAAAATGAAAATAATATTTAACTAACTACGTGTTGGAGGAATTAATTAATACTCTCACAATCTTCAGTTTCCGCAAGGACATCCACAGTTTTAAACGTAAAACTTAAAATCTAATTAAGAAAACATTTTAAACAGTTACAACTACGCTAAAACATCTTACTTTTCAATTTTGTGAAAGGTTTTCCTGCATTCCAAGTAACTGTTCTGCACCCTCCTCAAGAATAAAGCTCTGCAAAATTGGGAACTTATTGGAGGGGCAGAGCGTATTTTCTAATATCGAGTTACTTCTGCTCGAAAAACCTTACTGGAGTTTCAACTTGCATTCAGGGAGTCAAATAGAAAAGCTTACAAAAAAATTGATTGAATTCCTTTAAGGGTAAAACTTACGGCGCCTATTCATTTTTCATTCCCGAGGATATTGCGTTCAATTCAGGAAAAATTCACGGAGAAATATAAAAAGTATTTCCTGAAAAAATATTTCAGTCATAGAAGACTGAGAAAGTACGCCATGTCTTCGGAAATCCCGCAGGGCCGAAATGCCGAACGGGGTGAGGAACTGAAGATAAAGCGAGACTCTTGAGAAGTATATACTTTTCAGAGGTAGCTTAAGATTCCAGTACAAGAGACTCGCAAATAAACACATTCTGTTATATCTACAATGCTAGGTGGGAAATTATGAAATTCTTCTGCTCAACTACATAACATTCGCACTGCTCCCATTCGGGGAAGGAAGTAAATTACAAATGGCCTTATTGTAAATTAACACAACTAATTCCCTTCACCTCTTTCTATTTTTCTCGTTTCTCCAACCCTGTATACACTTTCCCCCTGCCTCTGTCACGTTCCATCATCGTTACATACTTTTCTTGATACTTCTAATATTTCTTGTCTAGCGTATCTCTATGGCCTCGGTTATCCATGACTTACATGGCCAGTTACTAACTTTAAAATTATACACTTTTCTGTTGTATGCATTTGTTGATTTGTATTAGTCTATTACTGGTTCAGTCAATCAATTTTTACACATCTTTATCGTTCCCAACAAACCCATTACTGAAAAAGAGCATGGGCATCGCAGGTGCTGCTTGATAAGGGACACAACTAAGCATGATACATTGCAATATAGGTAATACCTGTAATAAGTAGATTTCTATCAATTTATATTATGGCTTGTAAAAATATTATAGTTTTTTTGATGCTTATACTACACACTAAAATGAACAAAAAACAAAGCATTGAAAAAGTCTGATATATATTATTTCTTATCCAAATAGTACTTAAAAGAGTAACGAAACCATATTGAATGTAAACAAAATTTAACCCTGTATCTTTAGCTGACAGTGGCCAAGAAAAAGATTACTGTGACTGAACATCGGAGCAAATCATTTTATTGAAAATCGGTATTGAAGTTGCGTTGCATCCGTTTGTCATGGAATACAATTTTGCCTACCCTCTCCCATAAGATGGTTATTAAAAAAGTATTTAAAATGCCATGACTTAAATAATAGATTCGAAAATACAGGAACCAATTAGATGATCTTGATTGCGAAAAAACGCTTGATTATTTTATGTAGTATGCGTAAATATCGATAATTGTTTTTTTTTATTTTTCTTTTAGCGGAATAGACGTATAATGCACAAGATACTGCTGACTGAAATGGATTCTTGAGATTCAATTCATGGAAAGGAAGCCTTAAAATGGCCATTGCATATCCTTTGTACTTCGGTGGATGCCAAGGGAAATTTATGAGGGCAGAATCGGACCGTCAACAACACAAAACACCTCCCCGACGAGAGCTGCTCGAAACTAGGAGAATAATAAAAACTAGCCGGGACAGGGGTAGGGATGGGTGTTAGTGGGAAAGGGTGGGGGGTGAGCACTGGGCAGGGTTGATACGTGGGCGAGAGGACGGGATGGAAATAAAAATGGATGCACGTAAATACTGCTCAAGGGTTTAGGAGGTGGTGAGTATAGGGGTGTGGGTTGGTGGGATGGGAGAAGGGTGGTAGTGTGGGGGGACGCAGGGGTTTGCGGGCGGTGAGAAGGGGAGAGAGGCTCGGACGGTGAGAGATTTCCAGTCAAGAGGGGATTTTTTTATTGTCCCAGGGATTTTCGCGAAAGGGGTTTGACAGCGCCCGGTCGCCGTGGCAAATCCGCTGATGGGCGTAAATATCGGTTTGAGAGAGGCGTGCATTCCCCCTCCCTCATTCCATCCCTTCCTCCCTCCCTCCATCACCCCCCTCTGTCCCCCTCCCCTTCAACCCCCCACAAACCACACCCATCGCCTCCATATCCCCCCTCTGAACACACAGACACGAGAGCACATCCATTGTTAAAGGGATCTGATAAGGGATCTCGAACGTGTGCTCGTCCACCTATCAGCCGACGAGAGCCCTCCGCGACTAGAGCGTTTTGAAAGCACTGCCAAGACGATGGAACCATTAAAATTTATCGCAAAATGGATAATAATGTCCTTCAAGATGAGCCATTGTAATAACGCTGGCGTCGACGCCAAGAATAGGTCCATAAAATCCTATGCACAAATGTAGTTTACTTCCTACGGTCATAAGACTAGGGCTGACAGCAGGGAAAAAGTAGCAAAAGAAGCGATTGTTACACGTATATGTAAACTACGGTAATTATGAGAAAAAATGACGGAAAAGATCAATTACGGAAAAAAGAGTGAATGGAGAGGAAAACATATAAAAGACGCTAACGAAAGGATGGTGCAAACTCACTGTAGACATTTATGGGAACTGAATTGGTTGGAGACCCTCTATTGGAGTGAATGACGACTAATAAAGGAAATAATTACATAAAAGAACTGCCCAATAAATACGCAAACTGAGACCATAAACCTTTTATTTTGCAAATTTTAGTCTACATCGATTTGGTCCTCTTCAAAGTACTCTCCATTCATTGCTATTCACTTTTCCATCTTCTTTTCAATTGTTTGAATATTTGTCTTTTTCGACCCTTGGAAGTCCTCGGAAGTTAGGCTTTTTAGTTTCCTTGTCGTTTCTTGCTTTATTATGTCCAAATCTTCCCAGTAATGTTGCCTCATCAATTTTTTTTCATTTTTGGAATGGAAAAAAGTCACAGGGGGCGAGATCCGGCCAATAAGGAGGATGATCAAGGATGGCGATTGAATTTTACCAGAAACTGGCGAACAATCAATACTGAATGCGCAGCTACATCGTCATCGTGAAAGATCCATCCATCGCTTTGAGTCAAATTTGGTCGATGCACGCGATTTTTCAAACACTTGATAATTCTAAGGTAGAACTCAGTATATACTTTTTGTCCTTCAGGAAGAAATTTATGATGAACAACACCTATGACATCAAAGAAAACCAGGAGCATGAGTTTTATTTTTCATCAGCTTTTTCTGGAATTATTGGTTTGATTTAATCCACTCATAAACGGATGTTTTCTTCAGAGCAGTATCATCGTAAACAGTTGTCAAGATTTCAGTAAATTCTTGATAGCTTTTACCACACTCCACCAAAACTTGATGTTGATTCGGTGCTCCGTGAATTCGTTAATTTCCATTTTTGACAAACAGTAAAAACAAGGACAACCGAAATTAACATAACAGGCACCATACGCACAGCTCGACGATCCGCCAAGCAGAGACGGCTCATTGGGTCTCAGGCAAATAGCGCCGCTAGTGGGGGGGGCTAAAGTTCGCGTCAAGGCCGCCAGATTCCACCAGTTCTCGTAATTATTGGATAGAGCTCGCAATTAGGATGTCCTGAGCGGAAGTTGTAGAATGCATTAAGCCATTTAGATTTCAAGAAATCTGTTACATTGTCAGGAAACTGATAGCAAGGTAGAGAATTGCGGGTTGGGACAACACCAATTGAGTGAAATACTTAAGTGATATTTTCTAAACTTGTTTTTGTTGCAATAATCCCAGATTTTTAAGGAAAATATGAAATTTTGGGTGAGCGTGTGCGTGTATACAAGCGACCGCAATTGCATCAAAATTTACAACTACACGCAAACAAATTATATTCTATAAGCAAGATAAGCCTGAAATCGCAACGTTTTCGTGCAACGTGCTTCCGCAACGGAATTAGAGCCATGAGTTACAGCCTGATAAATTTTTAACATATATAAACTTGGCAAATTCTCAGATAATTGGCAACGTTTTGTACCCATAAAGGGTACTATTTTGAGGTGGATAATTCAACTCGACTTCCATTAAAAATGCAATGTGAAATTAATTTTTATCACTTGCAGGCCTTATTTATTTTGCAAACATTACATTTTAAATATTGGTCATACAAACCCAAGGAAATTATTAAAAGAAAATAAATTGAATTTATTGTGTTATCTTAATCATCGTCTAATTTTTTTTCAATTAAAATTAAATGAACTTTTAACAAAATATTCACAAATTTCCTAAAATTCAGTTCTATTTGTACAACCAGTCCCATTGGGGAAGAATATACGGGAATTAATGCCCAAAAACATATAATGAAGAAAATAATCAGCAATTTTTATCTATCCACTCCTTTGTAAATGCATACATTTGCCCTCGCCCACAGCTACTATGCAATTTCTTCATTAATAATTTATTCACAAATATTTTACAATGTGATTAAAGCATTTCAATCATGCTGTTAGCAGTGATTATAGTCTGAGGAGTGAAGTAATATTATAGCAATAGTTAATCGGAAAGCTCTTTAAATATGAATACAGCTTAGTACTAGCAACTAATATTTCCTTGTTATGATTGAAGGTGAAGGGAGCGAAGTGAGAAAATTAGGAGTAATTACAGAATGCCCGAGCCCTTATACCCATAGCCCGGTAATATTAGTTTATTTATTTAAAAGTAATCCGTTTGACCTTAACATAGGATTTTTTTAACGTTAAAATAAAAACAATGACTTATTCAAGCAACTTATTCCAAGCTGGAGAGAAACCCACGGAATCGAAAATCGAACCCGCGAGATCAGCCCGAATACACCCACGACCGCATATATATGTTTGTGTGTATGTGTATATATATATATATATATATAACTATATAAATAACTATATATATATATATATATATATATATATATATATATATATATACACACACACGCACTACTGAAAATATTATATTTATTGTAAACTCATTTTTTTCTTATCCTTATGCATATGTGGCTTAGTATTTATTCTTTTAATGCCAGGTTACAACAAATCGTATTATATTTTAAGGTACATAAATTCTATCGGTGGGTCGCGGTAGTCCAGTGGGTAGAGCATTGGACTGCTGACCGGAGGGTCCCAGGTTCGATTCCCAGGCAAGGCACTCTGCACCTGCAGCTCCACCCAAGCTATGTCATTTTTCGGGTACCAGATCTTCCTGGGAAACCATACCCGGCACATTTCACACGCTGTCGGGCTTAGAACTGTACCAGGTAATGTGAGGTAAACTCTGGGTAATGTACAGAGGTCCAGGTAATGTACAGAGGGACCGTCACCTACCAAACCGGCCTTCGGGTTAATTACTGTATTTAAGGTTATATTCTATCGCATATAATCCTCTTGAGACGAGTATGCATGAATTTTCTCACATTTGAGTATTTCAGTTGTCGTGAGACGCTTCTTACCATAAGAATTTATTTCTAACAAATTAAGCGGTATTTATTTGCTGAGCATTCATCACCAGCAACCAATCACAGCGTATAATTTGTCGCCCATTGTGATGTTCATTGATTTCACGGCCGTCTCAACGATCACTCTCGGTCCGTTCTCCATAGCTAAGGTTAGGATTCCACCATTTTTCAATCCTTAGACACGAGTTCTTTCACTATATTTACTATTTATCAGTGTGTTTATATTTGAATCATTATGACGCCTTGATAATTAACGTACGTATCTTATCATTTATAACTTTATTCTATATTTTTCAGCTCTTTCCATCTTTGTGTCCCGGGACCAACAATATTTGACTTTACTTGCAGGTTTTCTCTTTGTGATTCCCTTGATGGCCAGTGCTTTTCGCGTATTCTTACGCCTGGATCCATTTACCTCGGAAAACACCTTCTGCCAACAATTCAATCGATTTGCTCTTCTAATCTGAAAATCCTTAAATGAAATTTGAGCCTACGTGTAGGAATACCCGAAAGTTTCTTAATTATGTGACATTAATATTTTCTCCGATGGACCCCATATTCATAAGACGTACGCACAACTAAAAAATTAGCTATAAAAGATACCCTATAGTAGCTTTTAAACATACCCTTACGTCAGTAAACGACAGTACATATCTAACCTATCCAATTACGAGCCTTTTTCTTGTCCTATTCCCTACCCTATGGCTATTTTATTTTATCCTATGCTTTATGATCTGCCCTTTGGTATGAGCTACTGTTTTTCCTAATTGATGTCTTATCACATGCCCCATACTATATCCAAACTAAGCTAGGCTAAGTACAGTCATGATGAATGTAAAAAACCTCGTGCAGTGGCATTTTCCCCTGCATATGTCAATGACTATCAATCATAGAGTCGGCTACATTCGGATGGCAAGAGTGTAAAACGTGTCGAGCCTATAATGCGCAACTACATTTATTTAACGAGTCTGGGAGAAGAAAAATCGAATATTTATATTTCTAAGTTAATTACATCTAAAAATTTGGTGATGCACAGATCACCTTTAATCGTAGGCCTAAAATGCCGATGCATGCCATGCTTCACGATTCGAAAAACTTCTTTTGAGGTCAAGGGCAAAGTGGAGTACCCTTCACTCTTGCAAAATTCCCTGAGTCTCTTCGGTGATAACAAATGTCAAGGTTATAATTAATTTTGCATTATTTTACAGCTTTTAGCGCAGAGAGAAAGATGGCTTTTGTCTCGAAAGTCTCATTTTTTGCGTACTTTATATGTCGCGAAGGAATAAGACAGAGGAGGGATGAAATACACATTTTTAATAACCCAGTTCACTTCTACCACAGCAGAAAAAATATACGGTATTTCGATTAATTAAAGACAATACGTACTAGTTCCGATGCCAATTTGGAAAGATTTATTCACCGAGGAATGTTTCAAGTTTGCTCTCATATTTTTATCTCTTTCTCTGTAATTCGAAAACAGCAGCAACTGGTGGAAAAAGTTAATTTTATATTTGCACTCTTACAGTCTTCCTCGCTTCCGGCTGAATCAACCTTCCGAATCATTCTGTGGACTTTAAAGCGGGGGATGGGGGGATCCTTTGAAAAAATACGCCACGTTTCAAAATAGTGGAAATTATTCGGATGTAAAAAGAAGAGTAAAAGACAGATGCTTTGAAAATGAGAACTGTAATCCACACAGTGAAAACCTATGCCTCATAATTTTTTGAACCACGAACTTGAGAGCGTGCAAAAACTGACAAAAGGGAATGAAAAACGAATAAGAATCTTTGAAGCATAAAGAATGGTGATAACTGGGTATATTGAAGTATGTTAACGTTTTATAACTACTGGTCCACCAGCCTGATGTATATTTAGATGGAGTTGAAAATGATATCGCAAATACCTGGACGTCTAAGAAACATAAGATTCGAATTATTTTAATGTTATATTTTAAATAAAAATAGAAAAAGCCCCTAAAATTAAAAATATAATAATAATAATAATGTCAGTAAACGTAAAAGTAATAATAGCAAATAAATTTATTGTAAAAATAATAGTAATAGTAAATTAAAAGTAAAGTAGCTATCAAAATATAATATTAGTACTCTGTCAATTTTTGATGCATACTGAAAACTGTATGACAAGGTCATATTGTTTTAACATTTTAATCATTAAGAAAACATACATGTCTAACAGAATCAATCAGGAGACCATGTATTGCTTATCTCAAATGTAAGCCGTTGTGACTCATGTGGAGTTGATCATGACCATTTCAAATAAGAGGACCAATATTGGACAAGAGATAGGGAGGGCAAGAAGGATGCTACCTATTTAAAAAAGGTGAAGCTGTTATTGAAGATAAAACTTCAGGAAGAAGACCGAGGAGGACTGCAGATTCTGGATGAAACAGATCCTCTAAATGGTAACGCTAACACTACGTTCTGGAGGCAAAGGCTCTAGGCGTTGCTTGATGAAGGTTACGCATATATAAGGGTGTTTTTAAAGGAAGAACTATGTTTGTCACGATTACCCGGTACCGTGTTTTGTTTAAAAGGAGGTAGAAGAGGAATGAGGCGATTAAAAACAAATGGATGAAAAGAAGTGATTCGCTAAGAGAAGGTGGGTAGGGTAGAGTATGGAAAAGGTTTTTTAAAAAATTATTTGATGCTACAACCGTTTCGTCACCAATGACATCTTCATCATGCAAAACGCTATTTATTTAAATTAAATGCATCATGTCCAACGATATATGTATATTTTCCTGCCATTGCGTTATTAAACCAATATCGCCCTTCCTTCGATCACTATACAAAATGCTATTGCTTATCCGTTTACCCTTCTGCCAATATCTTTCGGTAAACTTTTTTTTTAACTCTCGTGTCTATCACATCTTCATTAGTCTTATTTTCATCTTTTTGTTTTCCCCATGCTCACATCTGAAAAGCCTTTAATCTACGGTTATATTCGTGTGCTGCGTATTAATTGAGAAAAAAGTATTCGTAGCACAAACTGCTCCGCGAGATTAGGGCAAAATACCTAAGTTAGGTAAATTCGCTAGAGAAACGTGGATAACTTTAGCGAGGTGGTCAGGAGCAATTGGGACACTATCGATTTGAAGGAATCGAAAAAAAAGAGGTCGGTACACAACCGGGAACGTTTGGGAAAGCCTTCATCCGCTCTGGAGATACTAATACGATCTCCCTCCCATTCAATCACACTGCGCCAACGAAGTGCAGATTATCCAGTCCACGGACGATGCGATAATTTTATTTCGAGTTTAAAAAGAAAAAATTTTTTTTATTTATAATCTGAGAAGATTTGGAACACTAAATATAATGACTGCACATTCATCTCAACCCCTCGGGAATTTATTAATCCCAAAGAAACTAATTAACCTGACCTCATAAATGTCCACGTATGTTTTTACATTTTACAATTCCCATCTTCAACTTATATAAGGGTATTATTTTGACAATTTCAAAATGAAATAGGTATGATATTTTAGCGTAAAGCTCGGGAAAAAAGCATATGATATGTTATTCTCAAAATATTGAAAACAATGATTCTGATAAGAGCTTTATTAAATATCAACTTGTTTATGAACGATCTATCATCGCTTTAAATTAACGCTAGTAGATATGTAGGGAAAATTTAAATTATGTTGAGTTTACCGTACAGTCTCCGATAACATGTAGAGCACTCAAAAGCTGAGCATAATCCCTAAATGGGTTAAGTTTCGACGTTCTCATTTAAAGATCTGCAGAACAACAAATACAAATAATTGTGGCATAGAAACTGAAAAACAGATTTATTTGATTGAAGGACTCTATGAAGTCACAAGGTAATAATTTGAAGCCATGATATTAAGCTAGAAAATCCCGCACTTAATTACCGTTGAGTCTTCAACGCTTCTATCAGCGACAGTTTAGATGGAAATGTTAATGAATTTCCATTAGGCAAATAATATTTTTAATGCAAAAAAATTCGTCAATTCATCACATTTGATAATACGACTATTATTACTTATTATTGGGGCACAGATAATGTGTGGCGTATTTAGGATCCGGTAAATAAGTGCACCAATGATCATCCCTTCCACTCGCTTTTTTTCCAACGCTCATTCATATAAAAAATTCTTACAAAAACCTCTTCCATATTCATAGAGCATAGAAATCAAATCAATTATTCTGGAAAGAGTGTAAAATAAAAATTGGAAAATTTAGTTTTACCTTATCAATGAAATTATTGCTCGTTATTTGATATGCATTTTAGGTAGACTGAAGAATCGTTACCTGGACTAAGTTCTCATGATGTATTTTATACGCGTTCTCTATAGAAACTTTATAACTAGCTCCAAATTCTCATGCAACTGAAAACATGTCTAAAATATTGACTTTGAATGTCAAAAAATTTGAGCTGGTACTTTCAAAATCCAGTTTTTGCAAATGCAAATAAAAAAACTATATGCTTAAACTCATATTACCTAAAGATTTTCGTATTAATATTTCTTCAATAAAAATACAAGTTACTCAAATAATTAAGTCAATGAAAACTTAAAAGAGGCCGTCGTCAAGTGATTTTTCCATTAATTTTTGTTTAAACATCCCGCAGACAAACCACCGCCTCCACATAGACGAACCCCACCCAATCACACCCTCCACCCCAGCCACTCACAGGCCAGGGGCCAAGGCCACATGTTTCCTCAACAGATGAGATATCCGAGCCCCGGCCCTCGAGAATTGAGGGACGGTGACCCTCTCTCCCTTCCCCTCCGACTGCCCCCGGGGAGGCTCTCCGCTCTGAGCGGAGATCTCCCGCTCCCCAAGGGAGAACCCCAACCACTGCCACGGAGTGAGTGAGTGGGGACTCGGGCTCCCCGTCTTCCCCCCCACATACGCCACAGGAACATGATTGTCACGAGTCCAACCACAGTCTGGTAGCACCGGCGTCGACCGAGGCCTGGCATGAGCATGGCAGGGGAGGGAGGAGGAGGAATAAGGGTCGAGGGCGAGTGGCTCATCCGTGGCACGGCTTCCCCGAGATTGTGCCCCTCTTGGGGGATGAGGTTGGCCGATGATCGGGAGATTTCTCACGGGGTTCGTCGCGGAGTAACCTTACCATATAAATACAATAAACTCTAAAGTACTGCACTTAAAAACTGTTTCAGATGGAGGAATGTTGTGCAATCGGGAGAGAATGCGGTGAAGAAGATGATCCGAGGGAAATCTAGTATATGTAGTGCTAATAGTGAAAAGATGTTGACTGGATCATTGGGTCTAGTTTAGATAATAAATATGCAAATCCGCAAATTAAGAAAATGGGAAACAGTATTTTGAAAATTGTGAAAAAAAAACTTGAATCGGTTCACTAACAACGATTATTCTGAAATTATCTTTATTTGGAGTAAAGGAGATGCTAGAGCTAATAGCGGCACACTAGAATGTGCCGCTGTTTGTAACATTTGTTTCTTTAAGGTATCAGATAAGAGTGGTTTGCCCACCATTTATCGTTAAAAAGGAACAGTAACCCATGCACGGTATATTTTATGCACTAGATTTATTTTTATAAACTAAATATTCACAATGTATATTTTTTGTTGTTATCATTAGTCCATTGACGAGAAGATGTGTGGTTGTGGTAGTCCAGGGGTAGAGCGTTGGACTACTGACCGGAGGGCCCGGGCTTCATTCCCTGGCAAGCCTCTTCGGGCACCCTCAGCTCCACCCAACCTACGTGACTTTCCGGGTACCAGATCTACCTAACCTAAACTGGCACAGGGGAAACACTGTTCCCCCCTACCCTGGGGTGTGAATTTCACACGCCATCGGGCTTAGTACGAGGTGATTTCTACCATCACCCACCATACTGATCTCAGGGTAGATTACTGTGTTTATGGTTATGGATGAGAAGAGCGGTTTTGATTGGACCCCAGAAACTATCACCGAAGATTTCTAATGAAAAAAAACTTCCCTACTAGAAAGCCTCACCTAAGTACATGCTAAAAATCTGCTTTATAATAAGCAATTTTTCAATTATGGATGTATTTAATTTCACTCTCTTTCTCCCTCTTTACTTTCAAAAATGCCTCTTCTTGTCCTCCCACCTTTTTCTGCACTGTACATCATCTCATCCCCCACCATCTACAACATTCTAACTAACTAGCACTAAATACCAATACATCACGTTTATCTTTGTCTATTACCTTCGAATTACTCGCAGCATAATTTTCTCATTCCTTATTATGCTAATCATTACTTGCCTTGGTTTCCTTATTGTTCATATTATTCTATCCATTATTTTCCAAATTAATTAATAGCTTTGCTCGTAAGGATGTTTATGATAACATAAAAGCTGTTGATTATCCCTGCAGCTACCATTACGAACGAAAAAAAATAAGCACTAACAAAATTGACTCACGGGAAATGGCGGACAATCAATCACTCCAGAGCACTCTGATCGTTGACCTTGTATACAAACAGCACACCGACAAATCCCTTCCATGTTTTAGGACTCCTAAACACACAGTACCTTCCCTTATTTCCTTTTACTCTCCCCTTTGATCCAGGATTGCCTTTCACACGAGGTTTCCCAAAGGGAGATCTTCCGATTCCTGGAAGATTGGTGCTCACCTTTTGATAGTTCTTTAGTTTCCAAAATCAATACACCGAGTCTTTGGAAAATCAATTCGTCTTAATGTACCTAAATTTTATGAAATTATCAAAGCATGTTCCATAACGAGTAATATAACGTTTCATTGCTTTGTTGGCGATCTACCTGAGGGTATCTCGTTATTTTAAAATTTAGCAAATGAAGAAACACGATACTTAAAGATTATCTAAAAGTTGAACATGGAAAGTGAATATTAAAAGGAATGTCATTTTAAGAGGTGGCTGAGGCATGGTAGCCCAGTTGGCAGAGCGCTGAGCTGCTGATCAAAGGACCTGGGTGTGACGCTAGATATTGCCTCTGACCACCCTTCGTTCATCCAAGCCCTGCGATTTTTCGGGATGTTGCCATGACATTCCTGATTGAGATTAGGACCATCTTCTGCCTTTATCTATCAAACCAACCTCCGGTTTGCATACTATGAATGAAAATATAATTGTAAGGAAAAAAGTATCATGTAAGGAAGAATTAAAAAACAATCAAATTCATAAGATTAGTTTTTATCGTCCATGGAAATTTGAAAGTTACGACGACAATATAAATATATCTCTTTCAGTAATGACAATAATCTAACAGAAAGTTTAAAAGGTGGGGATAGAGCTCACCTCGCAAAAATCCCCCATCTACGCTGTATTAAATTCATGCAATAGGGTAGGGAAGCCAGTTCTTTTCCTTTTGCCGCCTGAAGTTTCCCAGTAAGATCTGGTACCCGAAAAATCACTCACCGTGGGTGTCACTGAAAGTGCCCAGAGGCATCACCTCCAATCGAACCGAGGTACTCAGGTCATTACTCAGCGGTCTAGCCACTGTAGTGTCATACCCCATTCAGTTGTTTATTTAACTGAAATTTACTGCCAACTTAAGCCCATTGTATAACATGTCTTAAGCTATAGCACAATATTTCTTAGGAGTTTCTATTAAAAATCAGTAATTAATATGTTTACATTAGAATTTTAGCATATAAACCACACTTGCATCCATAATAGTCATACGAAACATCCATAATAGACATACTCGTATACTTCTAAGGGTTTCAATGTAATTCACCATGAATTTAATATTTATAAACTTAACCAAAAAGCTCTCCTGCGGGTGAATTTCCCAAAGCAGCTGTATATTTCCTCTCATTCTTTCCCCCAACCGAAATAAATTATCCAATTTATTTTCATAGAATTACGAGACCTTACAGAAGAAGTATGGATGCAAAACGCAGTTAATCAATGATACCATCTCCCGAGGTACCTATTTAATCCTAATCTCGAAAGATCTAACGCTTTGATGCATGTAAATTCAGGCAAGTATAAAACTTTCATAAGAACCTAAAGTATATTGGGGTAAAGTCAGACGAGAGCTATACGACGGCGATTTAATAATGTCTCTATATCATCATAAAGTTGTCTATGTACTTCGTTAAGTGGAGGAAAAAACTATGGATTAACGGTAAGATCCTACCAGTTCCTCCGTAAAGAGGTTAGAGGACAATTTAATGGTCGAAGTAAATTTGTTTCTTGAGATCGACCAGCCAAATTTTTCATCCCGTTGAATCTTCCACTACCTAGTTGTACTGACTCAAAATGGATCACAAATTTTATATCCCAGTTCCCCTTGTAGTGCCCCATAAAACCGCCCCATGTCACTTCCCCGATATCAAGTTTAACTCACTACTCCGGAACTTTTCAAACTTCAATTCATCTCGTAGAATCTACGTTTCCACCCAACTAGCCAACATATTATCGGTAGCCACTGCCTTCCCAAATGGGAAGAAGATCGTATTTTTCGATGCCCAAAAAAACTTGTTTCTCAGCACAGGCCAAATGACCCCAAAGTTATTGCTGAAAGTTTGTGGGGGGAGAACATTTAGCATTTTCCACGACAATGCCAATTTGAACATTTTTTACATTGGCATTACTTACGGTGTTTTGCCAAATTAGTAATTAATTTGTAAATTTAAAAAAACTGGGGGGGGGCGCAACAGTAAATTTTAACGGAGTCATCCGCAATATGCGCATCACAATGCAACAATTTCAGAGTATAAAATAAAATTCAACACCTTTACCGAGATTCAGGTTCGAATCTCGGTCAAGACGAATGATTTTATGCTCTGAAATTGTTCAATTGCAACTGATTTATACTTAAAGATGGCCAATCAGCCATCTGCTGGCATGAAAAACTGAAATTGTCATGAGGCCGTGAGAATTTCAGTTTTCTCAATAAACTTTAACTTAATACTGTGTTTATATTTGAAGTAAAATTAAATTAAATGAAGGCACCAAACGAAGGCGATTTTTGTGAATTTTCCATAATGAATTGGATTGGTATTTAACCTAAGTATTGCAAGAACTAGAATGAGAATCGGAAGTACATGCGGGAAAGCAATAACGGGCCGCTAAGCCCCCACTTTCTATAGATTCGATTAGTTGTACTAATTTTTTTTTGCCTTTATAAGACTATTAATTTAATCTTACTAAAAAATATTTAAATGTAGTTAAAATACCGGGTGAAGCGTAAACATATCCAAAGCAATGATTCTTAAGACCTTAAAAAAATTAATTAAACTTAAGACCATTATTAGAGCAATGCAACAATTTCAGAGTGTAAAAATCATTCGCCTTTACTGAGATTTGCACACGGATACTACAATGTCCACTCGAGTGCTTTAGTCAGTTAAGCTATCAAGGCGTCCTCTTAAACTATGAATTGTTTTGTAATTGTTGCATTGTTGCATTTTTTATTCAATTGTTGCATTGAAATGCATATTAGTGGATGACTCCGTTAAAAGTCACTGTTGCTGCATCTCCCGCAGTTTCTTTGGAAATATTGGAAGAAATAAGATTAAATCTAAAATAATTAAATGAGCATGTATAAAGGTAAAATTTATACCAATGCACACAAATGTCGTCCATAGATAGCAACAGTTATTAAAAACCTCTGCAACTACAGATTAAGCCGTTCAGTAAATCAGCTCAACTAAAATAACAGTACTTTTTTCATCACAGGTTGCACGATCACAAAAGGAAATCATATTTGACGGGCACCTACAGGTTACATAGGTCTCCCTGCGGTTCTCCCTTTCACGATCTAATAAAAATAAATCATTAGTAATATACAGATTAATTATTTCTAATAGAATTTTCGTTTTCTTTTGGTCCCGCAAAATGTCAAAATAAAGAAATATTCACAGCGACAGTTTTTACTCAGATGCTCAGTATTCTAGAAATTACTTTTTTCTCATGCTGGGATGAATTCGGAATTCGTCCTATTAACAAGAGGAAAAACCCAGCGGCGGCAATGGAATTTTTATGGGCACCACATCAATGTTGATCAAATAAATATTTAAAATACTGATCCGTAAGACATATACATTTAGATAGAGGGATGCGATATTTGGCCAAAGTAATTAAATTCTCATATTATACATTTTTATAATAGATTAAATTAAACTCTACCGAACGCTTTCTCAATTCCATTAATGATTCAGCAAAAAAATAAAAAGATACGGCAGCAGAGGAAAGAAGAAATAAGAACAATTTCCATAATATCGTAATGCTATATCTCCCGATCTATTTATGTTTATGTTTTAGTGACACCAATGGTATAAATTTGCTTTCGGATTATCCTCTCATTTTAAATATGTTTTTGTGCTGGCGCTACTGAAAAACATTGAAAAATATATATGTCCGAGAAGATCAAACAGGGTAGGTGGATTTTAGTGAAGTATAATAATGTTATCTACTAAGGATGAAAATGTTGAGAATTCAATTTCACGTTGGTCCAGTTAATATTTTGATGCAAACAAAGAGATTCGCGTGCTCACAAATAGAATCATTTAGAAAATGGTCAAAGCGGTGCTAAGGAGATCTGAAATCCTGTATTTCCATTGATACCCGGAAGTAGTGTTTTTTCCGCAAAAGCAAAACTTTCTCTCGTCCTTGCATGATGAAAGTAAAAATAAGGTGAAGGCAGGATGGAGACAGAGATGAAGTCACATCCGACGAAGTGTTTTCCCAGCGGACAAGGGACAACGGGGAGGGGCCGAGGGCTCAGCCGCGCCAAGGGCACTCATCGGTCTTCCCTTTACATGTCCTCCTAACGAGGAAAGGGCAAACTAACACGCTCGTGGGCCTCAAACACGTTGTTGCCATTCAACAATCTTCCTTTTGTCTACGTACGGTTCTCAATAGCTACGTTTGATTAATTCATTTAATACTATCCATGGAAGCATTTGGGCTAGTGACGAGGGACGATGCGTATTAAAATGGAATAAAAAAGTACATCTCTGAAAGAGATATGTGACCAGAGAGTGGTTTTAGCTATTTAGTTTGCAGTTGCGGATTATTAACTGGAAGAAACCATGTATTCCATCTATAAATGTTTGGAAATTTCTATTTGGGTTGAACTAGGATTTTTTTGCAAATACGTACAATTCACGAATAATTTCAAGTAACATTAAGAAATAAAACTTAATTATTTTATACTTAAAAATAAATATGCACCGAAATCCCTATTGTACGTACACCAATTCCATATGTGCGTTCACGTTTCTGAGGCTAAGAAATAAAATATAACCGAAATACCAAAAAGATAAATTTAGCAAGATAACTTAAAATTGTATAAGGGCTCGTATTTTGGACACATTTTCAAAAAATTGAGTATTACCTTTTCAGAAACAAAGATGTTTGCAATAAAAATGATTTCATTAACATAGGTTATCAATGCAAATGCTAAACTCCTCAAGACATTTGGTGTTTCTTTAGATTGCTAAAAAAAACATATTATCGGAAATGCCTAGGTAACAAGACATTTTAAAAAGAATAAATCATTAAAAATATAAGCATGGAGATTAGAAAAATGTTTATCAGAACATATTTTTGGATTGTGTTGTTACATGAATGAAAGAAATGAAAAATATTCTGGACATGGACAAAAATTTGGAGAAAACTGAGGAAAACAAGCTAGTTAGACAGAAAAAACTATGAAAAAGTTCTCGAATATGTAAAATAAATTAAATAGTCATTGCGGACAATACGACAAGGAAGGAAAGAAACTGATTGGTCAAGTACTAAGTTATAGCTGATACCTAGAAAACATGCTGGCAGGAAAAGTTTCAGAAAGGAAACAAAGAGGACGTCTCCGAGTTGCTATCTTTGAAAACACGGAACATGAGATGGACTTGACATTCTGGGCTAGCCTGAAGGAGCTAGCAATGAGTAGGGATGCATAGTTTTTGCGACAAGGCATTTCTTTCGGTATTTTATGGTGATGATGCGTAGCCAATCGGGTCCCAGATACTTGATGTAATTATTACGAAAGTCAATTTATTGCTGGGTCAGTTCAATTTAGAAGGTTATATAATACAATGGGATTAATGTCTTATTTGTATAAGCCTACTTACTACGCGGGGTTTTTCTTGCCTGATTGGGAAAATGGTGAGAGAAAATGGAATTTATGTTTACAATTTGAATAAACTCGTTACATGATTTTTTTTACTGAGATATTCATTAATATCTGTTCATGATGAATAATATACAAAACATACACTATTATATGAGGAATCGAAGATCAGTTGAATGCATTTTGAGATCCAAGGGTATCTTTTTCTAAACATAGCTAAGTAATCTAGCGATTATCAAGCTGCTTCCATCCAAAACCTACCTTAAACAGAGGATAACTTAGCAATTGAACACGCTTCCATGTGCTCTTTGTTTCCACTCTATTTACACTTAAATAATGTCACTTCATAACAAATAGAATGCAGCTGCCTAGTTGATTGTGTTTGAACCTGCGTTTTGGATATTGCTATGAGGGCACGGTCTAATCCGCAACATTTTTTTAATGAATTTCATTTCATTTATTTCAGCGCGATCTGGTTCTTTTTCAATGTGTGTTTAACTTGTCGTATTGCCCTATGTTTTCTTTTCAATTCCCAAACAACGACGTATTTTAAAAAGATATTTTGCAACGATCGTAAAATAAAACATCTGATTTAACAATATGCGAATTTTGTTGTGGCAGCATATGACAAGTTTTAAGTACTAAGATAGGAACACCTAGATCTTGGAAATAACGTATATTTGCTTCAAAATGGGATGTAATACCAGAACCTTAGGCAATTAACGTCCATCATCCATCGTTATGAGAATATTGCCGTTCAATAAAAACCGCTAATAATCGGAATTCACTTTAAATAAGGAAATTGCTGTTTTAAACTTGAAAGTCAGTCTCTAACTTCAATATGTCCATTTATTATTCAGGCAATGTTTTCCTTAAATATTATGAGTACGTTACTTTATTAATTCGTGTAAATAAAGGCTTTAATGTGCCCCATAAAATTGCAAGGCATAGCGAACAGGTAGGTACACCTAGTTTAACAAGCGGAATTCTGAAAAATATGAAATCACAGTCACTCACCATCAGTTGTGTTCCCAGGACCGCTCAGTAGCTGCTGAGATGCAGGGGGAGAGAACGACACTAGAGCGGCCAATTTCTTCTATGGCCTGCAAAATAATAAGAAAATTTACATTCATTATTTAGGCTCGATGATCTTGATCCTAATAAGTTTAACTACGTCATAGGTTCCCAAAACACACTCAAAGGAAAATTCAATAACGATTTAATTTTATCAATAAATTATTAAATATGGGGAGGGAACATAATGATATTTTCTATAAATACTGCGAAAAGAAACAAATCCACTTCGCAATGCATACATGCGCAAGTTTCACACTGTTAGTTTCTCAAGTCAAATTGATAAGTTAAAGCTCTCTCTATATAGGAGAGAACCGTGTATATGTATCTATGTTTAGGATGGGAACTTAAGCATAGTATTATATTTCAAGTACTATTAATGTATTCATTAATAATAGAAAAAATCTCTTACAATTATATTTTTAGTCAAGCTCCTCATAATAACCATTACTCAAATTACGAACGCTATAAAAGCTCACTTTCTACAACGTACGCCTATCACTCGATATATGTCTTGATATTTATACTATACAAACTCCCGCTTTCCATTACGAAGTGTCCCTCATCCCATTCCTGGCATACGCTTCTCCAATACCTTCTTTGCACCATCCAGCTAGTGACCTTGCAATCTTTTACCTCACACACAATTCGAGGGCCCTTAATCTACGTCAATCCTTTTTCCTCAAGATCTTAGGGATAATACAAGATCAAATTGCAACAAAAGTTTTATCTTATCTAAAGATCTATCTTGAGATGTTCTATTCAAGATCTTCTGCTGAATCATATTTGCCATAAGCTCTCTTCTATCTCTCAAGGCTTCTTTGGCTAACGTAATCTTTCCTCTAATATCCTGAGCCGCCAGGAAATTTTCTTCGAATGCACCTGCTACTCACAGGCTTCAATCCTTCACTTTGAAGTAATTGCCATAATCCCACGTAATATAAATTTAAGACTCCCAATGGCAACCCTTTCGGTTTTCTATTATTCGTTAAGTAACCGGAGAGAAATGAGGGTAATCCCTGATTCGTTATAAGGCCATCATAAAAAATCCATGAAGTTGATGAAAGAGGAATGTGAACGACAGTGATTAAAAAATGTTAAGAAATAGAAACCTTTACACGTATTATGTTGGATCGTAGTCTTCCGTGGCGTTCAGGGTTCGTGGATGTCTCCATTTTTCGGGTTCCCGCCGCGTTGGTTGTCATGGTTGACGACAGTTTCGCCTGGATTCCACCAGGCGTCTTCAGGTCGAAGACGCCTGGTGGAATCCAGGCGAAACTGTCGTCAACCATGACAACCAACGCGGCGGGAACCCGGAAAATGGAGACATCCACGAACCCTTTACACGTATTGTCTCTTGGATTCAAGTGAAATAAATTTTTTTATCGGTAAATCATTTATTAAAAGCGCTGTCCTAATTGTTGAATCCTTTTCTTGCTGGATTAAAAAATCTTCCAAAATTGCTGCAAATTGAATACATTTATTTGATATTCCTACTCATTTTAAACACTAGGTTATCTGAAAAAAATGTTATTTATTTCCTTAAAAATAAATGATTTTAAATGCGTTCAATGCAGCCAAAAAAAAACATGAACGTTTGCGCATTGAAAACGTAGCAAAAATACGGAATCCCTGAAACTATGACTATAAATTTTTAAATAACGTGTACATTTTTCAAAAGATACTTACAGGAACTAATAATTAAATTTAACCTTAAAAGACTTAAATTAACCATTAAAAATTTAGACGGAGGAGGTAATAACAGAAACAAGAATTCCACCCATCAAAGGTCTAGGATTAATGAAAATAAATTTCTATGTAACCGGTAAGTACGAAGGGACAAACGATCCCAGTATATTAGTTACAGCAATAGATACTTGCTTCAGATTTAATAAGAAAACCAATTAATAAGAAATCTAAAGGTAGGTCTAGGCCAAGCCACAGATGGAAACAGTGCACAAAATGGCAATGGAATATATAAACTTAATGAGTGGTACTCCAATCAATAGACGGACGCTGTTTAAGTCATATTAACCAATTTAATGAAAAAGAAGCGCTAGGAAGGTAAAGTTTGCCGAAAACCACCGATTCAAACTCACTCTCTATGATTCTCAGATAACCATTACTGGGAACCCAAAACAAGTGCATATTCCCCTCACCGCGCTGACGACCCGGGTATATATTAATTGCTAGAAAACTACGATATATTCGATAGGTAATACGGAATTTTGCAATATTTAATCCCAAAAATTTTTCACAGCGAGTGGTACCTATTAGGTGAATAAAAGTATACTAGATGCCAATATCATTCACCTTTAAAACACAAATACGAAATCCAAGTTTTTTTAAAGGTGGTCTCGTCCTTTTCTGAAATCATACCAACTTTTTATGGGTATTACTCCTTTTTGGTATCTTCACAATTCATATAATTCCCCTTCGATGATTCCCATGCATTTATCTTATTTTATTCTCATTTTCAATAAGTATTAGATAAAAAACGACGGTAGTCTTTACGCGGCGCGCGGCGGCCATGGTCACTGTTTATACTTGTCTCTTCATACTTTATCTACGAGCAAATCTCCATACGTTGGCCTAGTTAAGTTAAAACACCACATCCACGCCATGAAGGTCCTTAACAGTGGAGAAGAATGAGATTCCAACAACTGATATAGTTGGTTATACCCTCTCTCTTGTAACTTAACCATTCTGTTTTGAGATATCTCACAGCCTACCCAAAATTCCTATCCAACAATATCGTGCCAGTTTAACGACCAATCGAACGCAAATGCAGTTAACGTATGACACACACACCTGTCTAATCTCGTGACCTAGGGTGAGTTCGAAGGGCCGAGATTTAAGGGCCAGCGACGGTCGTGGCAACAAATTTCTGTTCTTACACAAATTAGCCATTCCACGCCGCACTGTAAACTGTGGTGGGCCGACTGTCGCACATTTTGGCCATAAACGCATCGCCTCTGGACCCGATGGGATTGTGTGCACAACCCTTCACCATTCGCTAGGACGGCAATTAGTGCACGACGAATTCGAAAGCTACTTACGGCTGATTTTCAAATTTCCAGCTTTGTACAATCATAGGCGTCGTAATAAAGCTATTCGCTGGCGCGATATATTTCGAAGTTTGCGAGAGGAAGAGTATGTGAGGAGTACGAATATCACGTTAAGTTTGTAATCTCATCAGTAGTGAGTCAATGCTAACCCGCAGAAACGAGTTGGACTAGCATTAAGTGGCAATTCTATGAGACGTGTCATCATTGGTATAAATTCATCGGTTAATGTAGGCTTCTGATCCATTACAGAACGAGATTATAATTTTTACGTACACCTACCTCGAGGCTTCCCTGAAATGAAATCCCATATAAAATGACCTTTTTACGCCCCACATATGCACTTTCCACCTCCGCAAATCGTGGCTATTACATTAAACCTTCTCCTAACCCTACCTTGTATATGCAATGTTCCACCATCTGTCACGGATTTCAACCTCGTGTTGCAATCCAGATTTGGGCAATTAAAACATCATATAGTCTAAATGGTCACTGTCTCGTCCTAAATAATCAACTAGAAACACAAATAATGCCTAAGTACAACCTCTAAAAACAAACCACTACTACTCTATTCATTGTTATTCTCCCAATGGCTCTCTCTCTCTCTATCTCCTCTTAAAGCGCAGAGTATATCTCTTTTCCTTTTAAACCCTAATAGTTTTTTTTAATTTGTATCAACCAGTTCGTCACGAAAGCCTCAAATTTATTTAATTAGCCTTATGGAATGTACTAAGTACCATTGAAAATGCACCAATAGGAAATTCACCACATTATTTCAAGCATAAACGTCCTGGATCTTTGATGAACGCCATTTTATTGGATAGAGATCAATATACTCAATCAATAACAAGAAGACTTTCTCCTAATTCAGAAATATTTCCAAAACGTCAGCATTTTTAAATATTTTAAAGACAAAAGATGACTTTTCATTCTCAGTTTTAAAAATAATACACTATGTTCTATATATAGTATCATGCATTAACGAGGAAAATGGTGTTTTCTGCAATCTATATCCAGTTCCATCATTGTTAGGCATTCTACACGATGCGAGTTCAAGAGACTTTCCCATCTAACTGAACGAATGACGTTCTACCACTTCCATGACAAAAATACTCGAGAAATTATTATCTATTTTTTTCTGAATCATATTTCATTTTTTGGCGACCCAAAAAAGCCAACGCTTCTTTTCTCCGGATATTCCAGTAGAGGGAAAAACTGATTTCATGCAATGAAAGGCTGTATTATTAGAGTATTCTGTTATTTTCCTAAATTTGGAATTAATATTGCCTAGATTGAAACCTAAACACGGTTGGTTATAATTGAGGTCGCATGACATGAAATCGCAAATTTCTTTCAAGGAACCTATGGAACATAGGGCAACAGGCAAGTTAAGAGAGTCAATATAGGCACGAAAATATATCTTCTAATACCATTTTTAATGTATGATGATGAACTGACATAAAGTAATAAACTGAAATGCCCCTGCTTCCACCACAAATATTGGATAATTGTTTTCGTTAAAGACTCCCAGAGTAATACTAATTGTGCGATCACTGATAGGCAGGATTAGGTACACATTAGAGCCACATTAGGAAAAGTTGCCAAATTTTTCAATGCCACTTGGCGTTGAAATGGTTAATGAACAAGGATGTTTTATTTGTCACAATGTTTTCCACCAAACAGCAAAATACAAAACGTATCTCGAAATGTGAGTTCAAAGTATAATTCACAGGTTTGAGTCCCGACTCCTTCTTGGATTTAGAATAAACTATGATGAGCCGCGGTCAACTCGTACCGAGTGGCTTATAGGTATCCCGAGAGTTTGGGCCGCAAGGGAAGTCACGTGCTCACGAAAATAATCGAATAAATCTAATTATTATCATTATTTACTAAGCGGGGGAATTCTGATGAAGACTACCTTGAACATTCGGCGTTTTTAAAAATTAAGACGCGAAGAATTTGCATGAGGTTTGCAGATGCTTTTGTGTTCGTACATTTCGTATAATACTCGTAATTTGACGGCAGAATAATATTGATCGAATTTAAAGATACTTTCATTTTAGTTAACATTTAACGGAAAGGTTGTAGCCAAAAAAAATATCTTGATAAACTCAATTTAAAAAAGTTTCAGGGATTTGACTTCTCTAAATTCATTGCATACCCCGTATTAATCCTTACAAAACATCTTCATTTTCCTTTTTTCAATTCGAAACATATCTCTCAAAAATCCGTTGAGCCAAGTATAAAAAATTTCGTAAATTTTCTTAACAATTCTTAATTTTACTAGACCTTTCGATCAGTTTAATGCTGGAACCCTGTCTCGAGATCGACAAAGTACTTTGTGTGGTTTACCACCCCGCTAATACTATATAACCCATTATATCTGTATGAGCGCCACTCATCAGAATGTATTCTTATTCACAATTGTATCTATGATTTACACAACATTTAAAGTATTTGAAAAAGAAAATATTCCTGAAGTTTGCATACGACTAAAGTATTTTGCCTTTATAGGGCATATGATTTTAACTCCACTCGTATAATATGAATTCTGAAGATTTTCTCCTTCCCTCTTTTTCAGTCACCCTTATGATTGCAACTACACTGCCGATAATGCTATAAAATAGGATGAACACAGGGTGAAGGATATGGACAATAATTTGTTCCTTTTTGAGTAAAATCTCTCAAGACCATTCTTCTATGAAATAAAAAGACCAAAGAACGAATCCAACAGAATATTTCTCCAATCTACTGTAAGATAAGATATTAGAATGAAAATCGTTGGCTTCATCAAAGGGACTTCGTTTTTGATACTATTTAGCGTAGTTTAGAAGAGCAAGGTTTGGTAATGATTATTAGTTTATCTAGATTGCATTAACAACACCTCTCAGAGGCAGAGCATATTAGTTATAAATTGAATATATAATTAAATAAAATCTGCCTCTAACCGCAATTAGTTTCATCAAATTGAACAGTATGTTTAAATAATTGAACAGTATGTGCAATAAATACCACGCGGTTTAAATGACAAACAATTGAGAGTTGGACACTACTGAGTGTAATGAGCAATAATAAAATGGAAAAGAAATAAAATGAGTAATTTTTTGCAGGAATACAGTAGGCAGTGGTAAATACATATCTTAATTTAATAAACTTCAGCAAACGTCTGCCCATCCATTGGGCTGAAAATGGACTGGAACATCAATTTTCTGGCTAAGCGCATAAGCCATCAGCCGTGTTCATTGTGACTGAGGGCAAACTAATGCGAGGTTCTGTTTTCGCTTTTCATAGGCGGGCGAATATCTAAAGTGGCACGAAAATGGTGGGGTTGCGGAGGAGCTATCGGACCCAATTCACCTCGTGGCCTTCCAACCTACCGTTACTAGGGCTCGGGAATTCTCGCCCAGCAGGGTGATCCCACACAGCCACTTAAAGAATTACTGTTAATCGTTGGCAGACAACCGGCGAGAGACCCAATGGAACGGAATTGGACGCACATGACAGACGTTTCGGTTAAAATAACCACAGAAACCTACCTCTAAGAGATCTTTAAATACTCATTCAGAATGATGTATAATTTTTTCTTGTATTTTTTTTATTCTATAGGTACTAAATACCCTCCAAAAAATCTTCACATAGACAAAAAATGAGCATTTATTTTCTTCCTTAGCCCAGATTACTTATTTTTTTATTTCTATAAATTCCCAAAATAGGCTCGTGCATATCCGAACGTAAAACTCATGTGCTTGAAGTTTCTCTCTGAGGAAGTTTTGGAATATATTAAATACCGACAGAATGGCTCTTTTCGATAGATTTTTGCCAAAAAAACGTGCTTCACTGCGCTGTAGTATCATATGATACGTTAGTGGAAGGTACGTAGCCTTGGATTAAACTTGCATACAAACAAAACAATACAATACAAAACATACAATACAAAACAAAAGAAGAGAGCTGAAATTATCTCACGGTTATTCACAATAGATAAACAGTTCGGATTATGTAAAAAATACTGGTGTGTCACTATTACAGTTCCAGCTTTGTTGCCTCATTAACTCTTTTCTCTGTATTTCTAAATCCATACATTTCCATAAGAATTCCTTTTATGAGATGGAAAAAGACAGATGGGCTTCATTCCCTATTTTGAACCATAATTACAGGAGTATTACAATTTTTTTCTTCATTATTCGCCAAAAATTTTGCAACACTACATATATCTAGACAGTTGTAACCACATAAATTACAAGAATTTACAAGACACAACTAATACCATTTGTATTTCCACATAAAATATTCAATCACCCAGCCTATGCTTCAACATGTAGCGTCACCATCAGGTTCTATATGGCGATGATGACGTGATGATGACATTGCGCTTTGAAAGCTAAGTGGTTCGAAAAAATATTTTAGGCGGAAATACAAATTGTATTCTTTTAGTCATGGATCGCATCCATTAAGAATTGCATGAAACTGCATCGTTAATTATTGATATATATTTTTACCGCGACTATTTCTTACGGGGTATTTATAAAACACCGATTCGAATCTAAAAACAGGATCATTTCCCCTTTATGGTCTAAGAAACGTGGCATTCATGCATTCCTAGTTTCTGCCGCGACATTACCACAAAACGTTTCTCTTATCTGAATGCCTAATGTAATTTTTTTTTAATTGTCACTCAGTCCTTTCAAAAAGAAAAGCTTACCCCGAACTCGAGCGTATTTGAAAGAGCGTAATGACTGAACTTGAAAATCATTCTTGAAAGTCATTTTTTAGTCTCCTTTCCTTTCACAAACTTAACAATAAGACCCCACGCAACGATCAGCGTATACAATTAATGACTTTTTGCAAAATCTAAGTCACTTTTAAAATTTGACTTTAGCTAATTCGAGCAAATGGCACATTACTTACATAATATAATGGAATACTGATCTTTCTCAGGAAATGATTGTATCACGTTAAGAAGTGGACCTCGCTCCACTGTCTTAGATTGGGCTTGTACAAGCTCTTTTTCTTCCGACCACACATAGTAAAATCATTTTTGAAAAACACTTAATTGGACGTTAGGAAATTAATAAACCTACATAACCTTGAGAAATAGAAATACATGGCACTTATTCACTTTAATGAGAGCATATTTTAAACTAGTAGTGACTACTTTGTATTCTGGTTGAAAGAATTGATTAAAATAATACATCTAAGGTTAATAGAAGAAATATTTCAGCATGGGGATCGAGATGGTGCGGGGGCTAACGTACGCTTCCCACCCAGAAGGCCTGGGTTCAAATTCCGGCGGTGTGGAATATTTTTCAGAGGTATCTCGATCCCTACTTGAGGTGCTTTGTGGAGGACACTTTGAGTGAGTACGCCGTCCGTTGGATGGGACGTTAAACTACGGACCCCTTGGCGCCTTTCGAGTAGACTGATGCCGACCCTTCATCCTTTCCTGTCCATCCCCTATGTCGCAAATGACATTAGCTGTCGGTCGCCTCCCCTAAAAACTACTACTACAATATTTCATCATTATTTTCAAATACTTCTTCGAGAGGAATGTAAGTGTGAGAGGATCATTGAAAAGATACTTGAAATAGGATATCATTCATAGAGCAAGCCAAATCTAGGAGTACTTTTCGGCATTGACGATACATTTAGTTTAATTGCGGTACCATAGTATCGGCCCTATAGTACAGAGTCCAATAACACCATCCAAAGGGGACACGCACGGGAAACAATATCTACAGCAGATATTTGAGCAGGAGGAAGCTCATCCCTCAAACGAATCGCCTTCGCAATCAATCCAAAGTTCACGGAACGGTTGTGACGGAAAACCTACGAAATCCTTTCCCCTCAGGCACCACCATCTCGCTTTCGCAATGGTACAGTAGCAACGCTACTGCGCCGAAGGTCAAGTTTAATTTATTTTTTTTCATTATTTTACTCTGATGTCTCTATCTGCGAAGGCCTTTGCCGCCCCTTGCAGCGCGAGCAGGGGGGTGCATTGACGGACTCAGATGCGGAGAGATCAGGGGTGGGAGTTGAGAGAAAAGCTGAAGGAGCTGGATGGTGGGGGAGAGGGGAAGGAGGATGGGGGTGGGGAAGATGGAGGGGAGAGAGCGGTGGGAGGAGAGTTGTGGGGGGAGTGAGGAAGAAGCGAGCGCTAACGAGGTGGACAAAGGGAGCAGACCCCCCACTGCCACCGCCGCCACTTGAGGGCGAAAAAAATAAAAGAGCGGCGAAATTTCTGGGAAAAGGGGATTAAGGATTAGGGGCGAGTGAGGGGAGATGGGGGAAGGAGCGTGGGGTGGAGGGGAAGGAGGTGGCTGTCGCAGCGGGCACGCCCATTTCATTTGTGGGTGAAAGCGGAGACCATTTAGCTCCGGAGTAGAGACGTTTCTACCATCGGCAACCACACCCTTGATAGGGTTAAGATTGGAGACTTCAAAGCGATGAAAACAGTTAACGTTAATGACCTTGGGGTGGATCATGGAGGTATTAGGACAATGCGTTTCGTGAGGGCAGGTGGCCGTTTTTGTAAAAGTGGGCACATCATTTTCACAGGGATCGAAGGACATAACTGCGCTGAAGGTGAAACGCGAGAACAATAAGATGACATTTCGTATGATAATTTGAAGAACTTCCGTAACCGACGCCCCGAACAATGGAAAACTCTGGTTCATTATTGACCAACGATACCAATTGCTAATCATGGTGACGGCGGTAAAATATTAGCTTCCTGAGCTTTCGACCAATGCGTGCACACCTATTGCGCCCTTATTTCCGACCGTTATTTTCTTAATTATCGTTATCACAAATATCGATATTAAATTTATCTATCACAAGCATCGCAATAACTCTAATATTCGCCATTCCCTCCTAAATTCATACTCACGATTATTCTATAAGATTAGATATTTTCATTCAGTAATCTACCGGTTAAGTTAGGTTTTTGGATGGACAAACTTACCAAATAAATATTTTGTTACTCCTAACAAAACACAACCCAACATCCTACTCCACAAGTCCTTTTTATCTCTGTGTACTTCCTTCCTCCCTTCATTCCGTCCAACATCCCTATCCTATTCCTGCCCTTTCCTCGTTTGCCTAACCTAATAGGGTTAAGATTGGAGACTTCAAAGCGATGAAAACAGTTAACGTTAATGACCTTGGGGTGGATCATGGAGGTATTAGGACAATGCGTTTCGTGAGGGCAGGTGGCCGTTTTTGTAAAAGTGGGCACATCATTTTCACAGGGATCGAAGGACATAACTGCGCTGAAGGTGAAACGCGAGAACAATAAGATGACATTTCGTATGATAATTTGAAGAACTTCCGTAACCGACGCCCCGAACAATGGAAAACTCTGGTTCATTATTGACCAACGATACCAATTGCTAATCATGGTGACGGCGGTAAAATATTAGCTTCCTGAGCTTTCGACCAATGCGTGCACACCTATTGCGCCCTTATTTCCGACCGTTATTTTCTTAATTATCGTTATCACAAATATCGATATTAAATTTATCTATCACAAGCATCGCAATAACTCTAATATTCGCCATTCCCTCCTAAATTCATACTCACGATTATTCTATAAGATTAGATATTTTCATTCAGTAATCTACCGGTTAAGTTAGGTTTTTGGATGGACAAACTTACCAAATAAATATTTTGTTACTCCTAACAAAACACAACCCAACATCCTACTCCACAAGTCCTTTTTATCTCTGTGTACTTCCTTCCTCCCTTCATTCCGTCCAACATCCCTATCCTATTCCTGCCCTTTCCTCGTTTGCCTAACATATTCCCCTATATTACGTTCTTAAATATCCCTCTGCCGATTAATATGCCCGTCATCCATTTTTTCCTGCCTCCTTATGATTTCTCTCAACAATCCCCTCCACTCACCCACTATACGTACAACATCCTCGTTCGTTTTCCTTTCGGCCTAGGTCAGCTTCTCCATCCTTATCCACACCAACATTTCAAAAGCCTCCAATCTTCGTCTACCCTTCTCCTTCAGCGACCATGTATCCGCGTACTTAACCACGCTCCACATCAAAGTTTGGATTAGCATTTCCTTAACATCTTTGTTGAACGTACATGTCATCAACTCCCTCCTCTTGTAAGTGACCATTAGGTCTCAATTTCGCCAAAATAAAGACCTATATCCATATATCTATCCTCCTTGTGAAAGTCTATTGGCTATATGCACTTCTTCTCCTTACATACCCACTTCTTTGATCATGTTTGTCCAAAACACTTCCGAGGTACGTCAAATGTTTAACCAACTTTAGTTTTTGCCATCCTATTTTAATGCTGAGCTTAACCTTTCTCTTTCTGTAAAATCGCATTACCTTTGTTATATTAATATTGATTCTCATCCCATATCTATCGCATTAAACTTCCAATTCACTCAGCAATGCTTTCAAACCCTTCGGCTGACTGGAAAACTAGAACTTGGTCATCGGAAAAGATAACTGATTTTACGAATTTCCCGCTGAATTTCACATCTATCTCTAGTTTTTCCCATGTTTTATCATAATTTACCCCACGTGTATGTATAATTTGAACCGCATCGCTGTTAATAGATAAGAAAACATATACGAAAATATTAGGTTCAGGATTATCGATTCATTAAAATTAACACATACAACAGTTATTTTATAGAAGGTAAGATCTGGAGCTTTTTAGCTAGTTAATAGAATTGAAAGACACATCAAACGATGAAGAGCTATCCTCTTTTCACTAATTGCTTACGTATTGTCCGGCCAAACTTGAATGAACGGACGGGAGGATTTGGCAGACGAATGTAGGAATCGGGAACAAGAGACAATGGGGCCTCACTGTGTTAAAATTATAAACATTCCCTATGAAATCGTAATCACTTTGACAACTGCCAGTCATCACGAAAATTTAAACAGTGCCTAAAATAATCCCGCAAAGATTCATACGCTTGATTCTCTTACCCTCTCTTTTTTCCCTTCTTGAGGAAACGAAATGGCACGCCCTCTAGGTCAAAACATCTATGCATAATTAAATGAAAACCTCAGATATACAGGATTTAGAAAACCAGCCGTTTGGTACAATGACTTGAGAGCAGCACAAAACACAAAGAAATAAATACAGCTCGCTTGGTGAAAACTTTCCATTAGAATAACACTAAACATCACACAACTATATCGTATAGAATACGTAGAAGTTATCATAGTAGTAGTTTCAGGGGAAGTCAGCCGACAGCTGAGGCCATTTGCGCCATTTGGGAGAGACAGGAAAGATGAAGGGCGGTGAGAAAACTCGGTGTCGGCATTAGCCTACTCTAAACGAAAGGCACCAAGGGGTACGCAGTTCAACGTCCCATCCAGTGAACGGCGTACTAACTCAAAGTTCACTCCACCAAGCACCTCAAGTAAGGATCGAGATACCACCGAAAAATATCTGTCGCCGCCGGGATTTGAACCCGGGGTCTCTGGGTGGGAAGACATTACGTTAGCCAACGTTCGAGTCCCCTCGAAGACTAAACGGTAATTCCTACTTACTGCAACGTTATCGATCTTAAAATGTTTGTAAATATTAAATACAAACCCATCCCATGTTACATCTGTGTCTGGGGACAACAATGATGCATTTAAGGACATGAGATCACCGAGTAAATATGGTCTTCAATTTGATGTTCGTATGCTCTCGAAAAAATGACTGACACACTAAAAACGTGAAACCAATTTTTCTTGGCAGTCTTCATCTTCTAGACTTTGATGGAAAATTTGAGACCCATTTAACACAAACCCTTAAATTGACCAGCAGCTGACTATTTAGATGCATTTCTTATCATCATTTTATCAATCCTAAACATTGCATAAATTTCCATAGCGCTGAGCTGTGTTAAGTAGTCCAATAAACGATTGGGGTATTCAACACGTCAGCAATTCGTTTGTCTTCCAAATATATTGTTGCTGGCAGTTTACGTAGCCGTTGATAAATTTTGTTCTTCATAGCATTATCTCCGTTGAAACCTCGATCAGCCATTTAGTGGTCCGATCAAATGGGCCAGATACACCGATATGGGGTGATAACGAAGCTGTCAATACCGATGGTGCAGAATCCGCCATCGCTTCGACGGTTGTCGCGATTTTGTGGATCATGTTGTTTGCAATGTGCATTCGGACACTTAAATGATCGGAAAACGTATCTTATGGCGTGTATTTGTCCCCAGGGCCTCACTTGGGATCCAGAGGTAAACGAAGCTGGGCAGGACTGCGCAATGTACCTAGGAATGCTTTGTTTAAAAAGGTACGGTCGAAGTTTTAGTCTTCTGAATGTAGTAGATTGGGAACAAAGTTTTGCAAATTTTTGCTTTTCAAATGTTCACTTCTTGTAGTTTTAAAGGAATTTTAAATTATAAACAGACAATTCGAGTCGTTCGAGGAAAAGTAGTAGGAGAAAAGAGATAGGTGTGAGTTATAAAAGAAGTGATTTTAATACAGAGGAGGGATGGAAACAATGAAAACTTCGTCTGATGGAAGAATGATGCAAAGGTTAAGCAGCAGAAGAGCGAGAGAGAATAGGAGTTTTAGACGGCCTCTAAGGTTGGTAGAATATTTATGATATCTACGGAATGATGATTTATGCGCAGAAACACTTGGTCCCGTGAAGGAAAGAGGAAATTTCAAATAATTTTCAGAGATTTCCTGGCAAAAAAACCTCCTAGACGAAATATAGATTTAGAAAATTCAATTACGAAAATCAAAAAAACTCAATAATTTTACCAAAATCCCTAGAAGCTTGGCCCATCCATTCGCGAAAGTGAATTGGATGGGCCAAGTTTTGCACGGTATAAAAATATAGCAAATGAAGGTTCAGAGATCGGAAAGACACATCTACACAATACCCCGTAAGCCGCTGCAAGGGTTTGTGGCGGAGGGTGTAAGGTCACCACCCGTAAACTATGATAAAACCACATGCAAAACCAAGTCATGTTGCTTCTACTCAAATATTAGTTTTTTCATGCACTCGAAAACCTTAATAACATGGAAGAAAGTTCTTACATGGAACAACATTGAATAACAGTATATGTACATTCAAATCATGCAGTAGAACTGTAAAAAAGATGGGTGTATTAAATAAAAACAATAAAACGCAGGAAGAAACATGCAAGATATCGACAAAATATATGCACTACCAATTCTAATTATTTCCTATACGACTGATGTTGTCTATTATGATCTCTAATAGTTCGAGGAAAAAATTACGTTTTACATCTACCCGTTCTACAATAAATATCCCTGAATTTACGTTGGTAATATGATCTACCATGATAAGTGGGGGCCTGCTTCAAATTAACACAGTAAATTTAACCTGTATTTTAGCCTACGGCCACCTAGTGGCTCCCATCCCTCCCAGCCATGAGCCTTGATGTCAAAGGGATTCCGTGAAATTCGACGCACGTATCTGGTGACTAATGAAGTAAATCGAACGGCAGCGGTTGGTAAAAGGAATCATGTGAACAACTCTAAGATGAATACGACGAAGACTTCGTGCGGAAATGACTACTACAATTGACAGCTCGCAGAGACGAATTCTTCGCCGAGTACTTAAGTTTTCCGCACCCCTTACCCTCACTCTTCATCCCATTCAATTTTTGGGGAGAGGAGAGCCATGATGAGGGAGGCACGCGCTTTTGGGAAATGCGAAAGCTTTAAACACCTTTAAGCGGCCGCGGAATCACTCACTCATTAATCCCCCCTCCCTTCCCCCGCACCACTTCCCCTTCACCCAAAGCTTTTTCCCCTCCCCCCCCCTTTATCCACTTATGAATCGCACCCTTCCACCCCAAATCTCCAGTACTTCATTCCCCAATCCTCGGCCTGACAACCCTCCCATCTGCCTTCCACCACCCCGCCCATTAATCATCTCTCATTCACACGGCCGACGACCTTCCGTGGTGAAGCCGGCCTCTCTTCAGTTAGCAGAACACGACTACAATCCTTTTGTGCCTCCAAGGTAATCCTATCTCGCATTAAAAGGGCGAACTGAACCACGGTCAACGCAGGAAACTATAGTGAACCTCACGGTTCATTTCTTTCTTTACCACTACACACTCGATACGGTGTCCGACTCAAACACTCTTGGTCTCTTATGTTACTAATTGATTGAGATACCAACGATTTTACTGATAGTAATTAAAAAAATGTAGACGGATTTAGGCGTAGCCTAAATTGCGAACTCCAGGGGGATCGACAGCTCATCACAGACAGAATGAGGCAAGAACCTTCGACGGAACGACTTCTCTCAGCCATTCGACACTCCACATGCACGGGGGGATACAGTTTCTTTCTATCTCTTCACCCAGTATTTGTTTTGATCAAAAAACGCGACTTGTTATTCCAGCCCTTCCTCTCGAGAACCACTTCTATCGAAGAAAACGTGGCAGGGAAGCGGGGGCTGGGGGTTTAGGAGGCGCATACTGAGAGGTGGGGGCTGAAATGATTCTTCGACCTCATCACCGGCTCCCGAATCATTCCCCGTGCCTGCCCGCCCGCCCCCCCACCTCCCCACACGCTCTCTCTCACTCAGTCGCCCCCTCGGATGCTTCAGACATTCATTCCAGGTGACGGCAAGCAAGGAGATGAGCATCGCCGCCTTTTTCCCCAGCCTTCGCGTAAATACCTGAGACAGCCTTAGACATCCAAGCGACATTGTAATCATCACAATCCCCTACTCCCGCTCTCAGAGCTTCGGGATTTTTGATTGTGTTCTTATCTGTAGGAAATAAAAGGTTCAAAAGGCTTCATAACGATGCAAAATGCCTTCATTCAAGGGGATTTCTTAAAGAGGACCCACTAACATATTTCATGACTTGCCGTCCTGGTATTTTTTTAAATAGAAAGATGATGTAAAGGAAATGGAGCGATTGCGTTTCTCCGACCGAAAAAATCATTTACATACTGTTTAAGTTACTATAAACACCTAAAATAAACAAAGTATCGAGCAGGAAATATGTGAAATATTTGAATATGTGAATATTATATGTGAAATGAAACAATATTCCAATGAAATATTTCTTTGAATCTTTGGAAAAGAAAAATTTAAGAACATATTTGTTCCATCTTAAAACCCCTCTTCGCTAACAATTCATAAAACATATTTGGCCTCAGTGAAAAGTGGAATTGCAACCTAAGAACATATTTTCATTTATTCTTAATTGCATACTTCAATTAATTAGCATTCCAAAGAGAGGAAAAATATAAATTAATAAAAGAAATTCAATGACACATAAATACTAATATCTACACTTATGATACAGTCAAAATGGCACTTGCATACAAATTATGTTGTCCCAATAGTTCTGCAGAATTTTGTCCAAATTCGATATCCAAATAACATATTAAAATTAATATTCGTTTTCAAGGAAAATATTCAAGGCCACATAAAACCTCCCTTCACATTGATCACGTCAAATGTATGAAGACTGTAGATTTTGAAGGGTAAGGGATTTAAGGCTAGTAGGCTATAAAACACATATCTACATCTACATCTACATAATACCCCGCAAGCCGCCGCAAGGGCGTGTGGCGGGGGGTGTTAGGTCACCAACCGTAAAAAAGAAAAATACCACATGCAAAAAAAACAACACGGAAAATTACACCCACAGCAGCGCACACACTCATGCAAAAATCCCTTCATCCAACACTCATGCAAACACATATACCGCAAAACAACTAAAAATCTGCACCCCATGATGCAGCACGAAAGACATTCTACAACACCCTAAACCAACACGGAAGCCAGGACACAACAAGCAAGAAATTGAAACATCACTACCACATGAAAATGCACCACGAAACACTCTATCCCCAAAGAGTCTCTAATTGACAGGGAATACGACCCAACGTTGCAGGTAGCAGGAATTTGCCCCCGCGGAGAGGGACGAGGGATTGAAAGGGAAACTTAAAAACAGATGAACAGAACATGAATGAGGTCATTCGGAAAGAATGGGTTATTATAGCAAAACACATAAGGTTAGTGGAAGAGCATGCATTTAAATACAACTAATTATTTTTTAGACGCTGAGGGTGGCAAGTGGAATTTTTGCTATCTATAACCCTGCAGTTGCTATCCCGTATTGTCCGTGGGAAGAAGGAGTCCTTGAGTCGGCTAGTTCTGGCATCTATTTCCCGAATTTTATATGCATGATCCAAGCGACTAATGTATGTAGGAGTACGAATAATTTGCGAGACCTCGGTGCTGAAACATGCGGATCTAAATTTATTTAATAATTTCAATCTTGCATTGAATCGTCTCTCAGCCAATGATTCCCACCCCAAATCCATGAGCATTTCGGTGACGCTTTGCGTTTTATCGTAGGAATTTTTTACAAAACGGGCTGCCCGGCGTTGAACCTTGTCAATTTCCCGAATGAGACCTTTTTCACTCGGATCCCACACGCTGCATGCGTATTCTAAATGAGGCCTTACAAGAGCGTGGTAACAACGTTCCTTGACCTTCGAGTCACTTTTGCCGACAATGCGTCTAATGAATCCCAATTTTTTATATGCTTGACCGCAGACTTTACGTATGTGAGTCCCCCAAGTTAAGTCTTTTGTGAATGTGACACCTAGGTATTTCACCGTATCAACTACTGCTAGGTCACCTCCAGCTAATTTGTAAGCAAATCCCGTTGATCTTTTAAAGAAATTTACCACTGAACATTTATTATAATTTAGAGTCAATCCCCAGTTAGAACACCATTTAGTAATGCAATCTAAATCCTGCGCTAGAATAAAACGATCCTCATCCCCAGATATCTCCCGATAGATCACCGTGTCATCCGCAAACATCCTAATGTTACTTTTCACTTCGCGGTTCAAATCGTTAACAAAAATCAAGAAAAGCAACGGCCCGATCACACTTCCCTGAGGTACCCCCGACGTGACTCGAACGCTGTCGGAACTAGCGCCATCAAGGACTACCCTCTGTTCCCGCTCCGAAAGAAAATCTTTAACCCAACTTATGGCGCCCTTATTTATACCCGCGACCTTTAATTTATGAATGAGTTTACCATGTGGGACCTTATCAAATGCCTTTTGAAAATCTAAGAAGATGGCATCCACTTGCCTCCCTCTCTCACCCGATAAAAGTAAATCATGTGTAAATAATCCTAATTGGGTTTCGCAGGAGCGAGTTTTCCTGAATCCGTGTTGATTGTCACTTAAAAAGTTAATATTGTCAAGGTGTCTCATTATTGAACTGACAATTATGTGCTCTAAGATTTTGCAACAGATAGAAGTGAGAGATATAGGTCTGTAATTACTGGGATCCTCCCTGTCACCACCTTTAAAAATAGGCGTTATTTGCGCGGTTTTCCAAATCTTAGGTACTTTGCACTCTGTGAGGGATTTGTTAAATATAAATTCAAGGTACGGGGCAATGTTTGGAGCTAAATGTTTTATCACCCTAGCTGGTATATTTTCGGGACCCGGGGATTTGTTGGGTTTAATCTCGTTAAGCAATTTTAGAATTCCTTGTTGGTCCACTGTTATTTTTTCCATGGGTGGAGTATGTATTGTTTCTTGGAGATATGCGGTGGCAACATCATTCGAGAAAACGCTTTGGAAGAATGAATTTAAGATGTTAGCTTTACCCTCACTGTCTGTATGAATTATATTGCTACAATCCCTTAAGCATGCCACGGTTTGTTTACTCCCATTTACTTCCCTAACATATGACCAGAAAGCTTTGGGGTCAGTGTCCAAGTGCTCGCAAAGTACTTTGCGTTTAAAGTCCAGTAAAGCGCTACGTAATTGTGTTTTGGTTTCAATTTTGGAGGATCTATATGTGTCCCATAATTGTTTATTCTCAGGGGATGATGTGTTCACGCCTGCCCTCTTTACCCTAGAGTGTAGCATTCTCTGCTTTCGAAGGGCTTTTCTAACGTCTTTATTGTACCACCTGGGGTCGCGATTTGCTTTAACGTATTTTATAGGTATGAAATCTACGATTCCTTTTTGCATGATATTGACAAATTCTGTCCAAGTTTCTTCCACGTTGACATGACTTAAGCGGGTTTTGAACTCGGGTAGTGAAGAGTTTAATTGATTGGCAAAGGATTCAAAGTCTGCTTTATGGTAATTATAAATTTTTCTTTTTGGTTTAATGATCTTTTTAATTTCTATGTCCAAGTGGACATTAATTGCTTTATGGTCACTCAAGCCCTCATCAGTTGATACACTAATAATACGTTCAGGCGTGTTTGTAAGGAATAGATCCAATATGTTCTTTCCACGGGTGGGCATGCGTACTGCTTGATGGAGGGAGTTTCTTTGAGCCAATTTTATCATGGAATTGCAAGATTCGCGATCGCGGGTCCCAGATTTAACGATATTGTTGTCCCAATCTATACCAGGGAGATTAAAGTCGCCACCAATTATGTTTATGCTGTTATTATATTTACGTGTAAAATTGTAAATTTGATCGTTGAGGGTGTGAAGTGTTTTCAAATCTGAGTCTGGAGGTCTGTAGAAAGAGCATACATTTATGTTGGGTTGATTGGTCCGTATTAAGGTGCACCAAACACTTTCTATGTTATTATTCTCAAATGAAACTTGCCTGCTTTCAAAATGACTTTTAACTGCCACGAAAACACCTCCTCCGGGTCTTGTATCTCTATCGTGTCGGTAAACTTTGAAATCTATTGGGAAAATTTCTTGGTCATTTATGTCATTGCACAGCCAACTCTCTGTGCCTATTACTATATCAGCGGAATGAGTTTGGATTATGTGTTCTAGATCCGCTGATTTGTTCTTGAGGCTTCTGCAATTTATAACAAGTATAGTTAAATTATTTTGAATTTGAATAACGTCCTTATTTGTGCCTGACCCTAATTTAGGACGCCTTTGTGGGGAAGTGCGTGTCACATGTCTTTCTAAATCAATGCCAGTTTTGTCGGTGACTTTTATATTTTTGTTAATAATATTATACGCGCTATCCTCAGATGTTATTGACCCACTAAGTGACCTGCCCTCTATCCTAAAAAAGGCCTACAGTGGTCGAGTATCCTATCCGCCACCTTACTCGCCGCTTCCGCCGTGTAATGGACCCCAGATCGGTTAAGGGGAGTCCTGCAAGATCGGAGGGTTGGTCTCAGGTCGACGAAGGAGGCTCCTATGTCCGAGCAGAATCTCGATAGTCTTTGGTTTATGCCTTCCACTCGGCTCCAAACCAGAGACCCGCGATCCTCCCTCGGAACGATGCTGCAGACCGTTAGTCCCAGCCGAACCCCCTCGACGCCCTGGACGCGCTTCACCTCGGAGCTCAGTTCCCTAAGGGAACGGAGGACCTCCTCGGATCCACGGTCCGTGACGTCGTTGGTGCCCACATGGGCCACGACCTGCAGCCTAGAGCACTTCGTGCCTTTGACCGCCGCCTCGATTGCCTTCGTCACCTGAGGGACTCCTCCGCCTGGTATACACCAGGCGGTCACCCGTTGATCGGCGCCTACGCGGCACGCCCTTTCCCTCAATGGAACCATTACACGACGGACATTCGAGCTACCTATTACTACAACTCCCTCCCTTCCCGTTCCCTGACGTCTTACCCTAGGCAGTGCCCTCGGAGTAGGGATAGGGGCTGCAGGTACGGTGGTGCTGTCATCCGACAGCACCTGGTACCTGTTGGAGACGGGGATGGTATCTGCCTCCGCAGAGTCCAATCCACGCCGCAGCGTTACCTTCCCCTTGCCCCGAGAGACGACCCTCCAATCGTCCGACCTACGGACGTGAGACACTCCCTCGTTGGGAGATGGGACACGGGGTAGGTCTCTAATCGCCCAGCCACGTGTTGCATTCGGACGAATCCGTGCACCCATATGGGCGTGGCGGGTTTTCGTATTCCCACCCCGAGCACCATCTCTCCCGAGGGGAGTCCTCCGGCCAGCGATCTCCGATCGAAGCTCCCGCACCATTCTCTCCAGCATGACGATACGGGCCCTTAAAGCCGCGCATTCGCCAGTGCCTTCGAGCATGGCAACAGGGGACCTGGATGAAGCCATCCTAATATAACTACCGAGTTCCCAACAAAAGCTAACTTGTATACGCTACGCTAAAATTTCTAAGAGGGGTTAGTTAAATTTACCTCAATCAATAAGTTACGCTTTGGAAAGATAGTAAAGAAAGGAAAGAAAAAAGATGGTAAAGAAAATAAAGCACTCACCGATAACCAATTAGATTTTATATAGAATATTTGCACTGATTTTCCAATGTAACCTACATAAAATTATAAGGGATGAGGTATTCACAGCAAACATTTTAACAGTATATAATAACAAATTAACACTAATAAAATTAATACTTTTACACAAATAATTACCTCCATTTGTGCACAAACAAACTCAATGCTTAAAATAAACCTGAATGTGCGCTTATCTCTTTCATTGCGTAAAACTTTCGCTGAGAAGTATCCCCTGAAAAGAAGTAAAATTTACTCTTCATGATTGCTGTCAATGCACGAAAGAAGTAATTCTCTCTCTAAGCATAAAAGCAAAACGTGTACCACCTAAATGTAAAAAATCTCCACCAATAAGGATTGTGCACTAAAAGATTAATTGGCATTAAAACAATGCAATTAGGCTTTATTTTGTGCGATTAACGATTCATTATTGAGCAAAAAGAAGCTAGGGACTAATTCAAAATTCTAATTACTTATATTGTTAATTTTTTATTCACCATAGACATTAAAATTCTCATTATTAGAATTATTATTGTGTTGAGGACATATTTCGTCCGTAAAACGTTGTTTTTTTTATTTTTCAAATTAAACTACTAATACTTGACGGAATTGAAAGGAATACTAATATCAAGTTTACCAAATTGCCTTTCTGGAAGTCAAAGGCAATGCCCCTTTTGGATGCTAATAAGATGATTATATTTCAATGGGTAGTTTATCTAATTAAAGGAAGACTGAAAATAATAATTTTTTGGTCATGAAGGGTCCTCAACATTGGTAAATAGCTCATAATTTCTTTGGAAATACCTATTCTATTTTTCCCTTTTCTTGAGCTGCCTGAGATTATTTCTTCAAATATAACCTTCAATTTTGCTTCCGATTTCTAACATTCCATTCACTTCCACTTTCTGTCAAGAGAACGTAAATTCAATTAATCTGTGGCTATGACTATGATTACATTATAAACCAGTATATACTTACTACAGTACTTACTACAACTTCAGTTTATTGAAAATCAAAGGCTTTTCATTGTGCCGTTGAAAGATAATATGAGCTTGATTTCATCGTCGATACGATTAACTCGACCACGACAATCGATGTCTCATTTTCTGTCCCTTTCCTCTCCGTATGTCTTCGATCGAATCACGGTGACAGATAAAGGTTACGACGCACAAGTTTTGCTGACTGCAGTAAGATAAACATTTCGGAGTCTCCGTTTGAGATTTTCATTACGAAAAAATAAAAAGAGATTTTTCACGGTCCAAGCACAACCGAAAATGAATAAACTTGGCTTCACAACAATGCGTTTTAACAATAAGTAAAAAATTACGCGACTAAATTAAAATTTGAAGGAACCGACACAGGTGGACGAACCGACTTCAGGGCATTCATTAACTAGGCTAACCGTATCGCAGGCCGTATACGTATACGCCTGCGTGCTGCCAACGTAATATGCCCTGCACTGAGCTTCCGCAAGAGCTCCTATGAAGACTCGCGTGGAGAATACGGTTATGGAATGTATGCACTGCAGAGGAGCCGAAATAATGGGGTAAGTGGACGGACGTTGAGGTTGCCACAACGCTAAAATTATTTCCAAGGGATTAGTGTGCTTGGGAAAAAGACGGCTGGTGTGGAAATTTGGCCAAAGAAATGAGGAAATTTTGGAAGCTGCCATATAAAGACTATAGGAGTAAATCATATTGAGTCTGGGCATGTTTTGGTGAAAGTATTAAGCTTGGGAGTTAACTAAAAAGGCAAAAATGGACAAATAACAAAAGTAACTTTGTGACAGAGTTGGGAAAAGAAAAAGATGCATTACGTTGTAAGAAAATGATGTCTGATAGTATTCCGATTATTTTCAGTTTTTAGCTTCAAGTGATCCTGGAGTAAAACAAAAATTGAAAAAGTGTCAGTTAAATTTTTGCAATAGAAGAAAAGAAGAGAGCATGGACTGAAAAAGTGATTTTATCTGGATGTTCACGGAATTTCGTGAAATGTAGCAAAAGTGAATAAGCTGACGATTAAAGGTACGATAAATTTTGCGAAGTGAGGGCATTGAATATTTTGGTCGTAAACGATTAGGTACCTCTCCAAAAATATATATTAACGCTGCGTGAACGGCCGTGGATAACAGCTCAAATAAGATACCCCATAGAGGAAAGAATAAAATATAAGAATCCCAGAAATGAAACTGAGGAAGTCCCTTACAAGAACTTGCTGGACCGAGTTATACAAGAGTGCAAGGAAGCCAAAGAAGAGAGGAAAGAAAGCTGCTTCAAGGAAATATTGACCACATAAGGAAGGGAAACAGTGAAACAGCTTATAAACAGGTGAAGACACAGTTTACAGTAAGAAAAACAAAATCCCAGTATGTCCGAGAAGCTAATGGAAAGATACTGATAGAAAATGAAGACATTGGAAAGAGATAGAAGGAATGCATTGACGATCTATATCAAGGGCCCGATCCACTTGAAAGCGACTACTTTAAAGAAGAAAGCGTGTTAGATGAAGACAAACGGAGCCAGGAGATACGGAGAAGTGAATTCGGTCTAATCGTGATAAACCTGAAAAGCAACAACGCACCGGAAGTTGAAAAAATAACCGGAGAAATTATCAAAGCAATCGGGGTAAATTCAAAGGATACACTATATGAACTAATGAAAGATATCTATGATAATGTGAGACAACCAGAGGACTTGGAGAAGAGTGTAATGGTTGTAATACTGAAGAAACCTAGAACAGATAAATACCAAGAGCACAGAACATTGAACCTGACTTCGCACGCATCGAAAATATTTACTCGAATAATCAGTCGACAATTAGAAGGAAAGGTAGGAGAAAGCCTCTCGGAAAACTAATTCGGATTCAGGAAAAATTGAGGAGCAAGAGACCTTTGACAATTTCGAATGGAACAAAATGTTCAAAATACTCTAAGTACTTGAAATGAACTAATATGACAGATGAATAATCCATCTCCTTGAAAAGAACCAGGTAAAAACCATGCAAATGAAATATGGAAGGTAAATTGTAGCCAAAAGGATGCAACCTGTCGCCAGCACTATTCAACGTATATCTAGAAGGGCCAATAAAGGAAGCACAAGATTGGGCATCAAAGGAGTCTAGGTAAATATCGAAGAAATTAACATGCTACGGTTAGCAGACGACATTGCAGTGGTAGCAGAGACTCGGGAGGATCTGCCAGCAAACCTGAATACGGTGGAAAAAGTATATCGGGAATATAATATGAGCAGATAAAGAAAAAAACAAAATCCTTGTATGTGAAAGAGAGAAGCTGAATGCAGATATCACAATGCGAGGAGTGAAACTAACGCAAGTGAAATCCTTCATCTTCTTGAGTAGCAGTATAACATGGGATGGAAGATGATGGACCGATATCAACCGAAGAATGGTTTGACAAGAGACTTACTATGTTCAAAGAACATAATATTGCAAACAAGGAAGCAGTTCGTCAAAACGTTCGCGTGGAGCATGGCACTCTACGGATTGGAGACATGGACTATTGGAAAAGTGGACCAACGAAGACTAGAAGCATAAGGAAGGCCAACAGGCATGCATATTGGGCAAGTTAAGAAGGACAAAAAACAGGGAACCTGTCAGAGGGTGAGAGAATCAACACTAAATAGAGGAGAATGGACCAATCTTAGGGCTTATATATACAGGGTTCGTCCGGGAAATAAGTATACTAATTTTTTCCCGCCGCTCCAGGCGCACCCAGCACCGCTCTGACGGGCTGCGATTTGAGGGGGGTATGTTGGCAAGCGACGCTGAAAAAGGCAGTCGGGTCTGAGCTGTGGTGTAGTGAGGACCTCTGTTAACGCGAACCTCCACGCTCGACCCACGTCACGGAACGCGATGCCGAAGTTTTTGGAGCAGCGTTATTCCATCAAATTTGCGGTAAAGCTTGGGAAATCGTCTACCGAAACTGTCGGTATGATTAACCAGGCTTACGGGGAGTCAGCCATGTCCAGAAACATGATCTTTCGGTGGCACACGATGTTCGTGGAGGGCAGAGAAGAGGTCGACTACGAACCACGGCCTGGACGCCCATCAACGACACTCACCGACGAAAATGTGCGAAAAGTTCGCGATGTACTGAACTCTGATCGTCGTCTTAGTGTTCGGATGACAGCAGAGCAGTGTAATGTGCCAAAAACAATAGTGCACGAGATTATTAGGGAGCAATTACAGATGCGAACATCTGGCGGCTGCATCACGACAATGCGCCGTCTCACACCGCGTTTGTCGTGTCGGACTTCTTGGCCAAGCACGGCGTGGCAACGCTCCCCCACCCGCCCTACAGCCCGGACTTGGCACCACCGGACTTCTTTCTGTTCCCGAAGATAAAGAGGAGTTTGAAAGGAACGCGATACGGGACTTTGGACGCCGTCAAAGAGGCCGTGACGACGTGTCTTCGAGAGGTTCCCGATGATGCCTTCGCGGGAGCGTGCCAGGAATGGGAACGCCGCTGGAACAAGTGTATCGATTCACAAGGGTCCTATTATGAGGAATATTAGCTTAAGATATGTAAAAGTGTAATAATTTTTTTTTCTTAGCTCAGTACACTTATTTTCCGGACGAACCCTGTATGTGTGTATATATACGAGTATATATATATATATATATATATATATATATATATATATATATATATATATATATATATATATATATATATATATAATGTATAACACTTAGCACTAGTGGACACAGACAAAAACACAGAAACACACAAAAAAAGAGACTCACTATTTTTCGAATTTTCGGTGGTCGTTGCCACCTTTATCAAGGAGGAGAGGGACAGAACTGAAGGGAATACGAGGGCTGGAGCGATGGATGGTCCCTCGCGTATCTCAATGAGCTGGCGGCGAAGGACTATGCAGCAGGAATACAGAAACTTGTCACACGTTATGACAAATGCCTTAATTTGCTTGGAGATTATGTTGAGAAGTAGTTCAAAGTATCCTCTTTCAAATAAAATTTTTTATGTTTGTTAATATTTACTTTTGTGTCTTTATTTCACGAACGGGTACTACTTTCCGGATTACCCTCGTGTATGTATATATATATATATATGTATATATATATATAAAATATTTTATATATATAATATATATATATATGTATATAATATTTTTATATATAATATATATATGTATTATATTTATATATATAATACATAATTTCCGAATAAAAATGAAATGAATAGTGCCTGTAGCTATCACTGAATTTTTATTTGGCAGAGATACCAGCTTTACTTTCTATAACACCATCCCATACGAGCTTCATGCAGTTTCTTTAATGTTAGTAAACAAATTATGATTTTATGATTGCATCAAATCATTCTAAATTTGTTTCTAGACTTCTACATGCTTTTGAAGTAATAGAAAACTCAATCTCTGGATCTATAAGTCCATTTTTCAATACCTAATCACAGTTATCAACCTGATTAATCTGATAGGTGTGGATAGAGCTCGCCCAGCACTAAGCATAAAGACATTTACACATTAACAACGTGAAGGGGGCCCTGCCTCTCCATCTGTGCCGTCTATGGTTTCTTAGGAAAATCTGGTACCGTAAAAATCACAAAGCTTGGGTGAAGCCGAGGGTATCCAGAGGCGTCACCCGGAACCCGTGCCCTACGATCAGCAGCCCAGCGCTCTACACCTTGAACTACATGTCCAGCGCATAAACATCAAATATAGAAAACAATAATATATGGTGGAGAAAATAGTCTAAACCAATTCTTGTCCAAGTTGAACTTTTGTTTAAATAATCCCGGGGTTTGTACGTGAAAGTCATTTTAGTCGGATCAAAACATGGCTGTATTAGCGAGTAGGTCAAGGTCATCTCTAGCACAGTGCGCTCGTTAAAGACACGTAAGATGCCGCATTGGGTGGCCAAAATATAGGAAACGCACTCAATGATGACGCAATGGCGCGGGGACGCGAAGCGCTCGAGTTCTTGGGAGGGATTAAAGTCTTCCGTTTCCAACAAGAGCCATAAACTCTGGAGTGACGATGCTGACAGCGAAATTCCCGCGCGGTGAGGCGGGGGCGAGAGGAGGGGATCATCGAACGAGGTCACCTCTGCAGTCAAGCCGAGGGAGGGAAATCAAGAGGTCGAAGGGATGAAGGCCACCATGCGGTAAGGAAGGGCTCTGACGACGGGTGTGGAGAAAGGGGGGGGGGTGAAAAGTCGGAGCTGGATAGGTGAGGGGAGAGAAAGAGAGAACGGAGGAGAGTTCCGTGAAACAAATGAGGGGAGGGACGCGACCCGAAATCGAAGTTGGCTGGTGAGATTTCTTCTTTTTCCGCAAACGGACCCGCGACCCTCTCTTTCCCATTCCTCCCGCTTTCCCCCACGGGCGGACCTAACCATCCATCATTTGACTCAAATACGAGATAGGAGCCGTTTTTAACGGAATACTCAGGACAAGGGGTCATTTGACGCGGGGGCGGGGAGGGAAAAGAGATAAGATACCAAAGACGCCCGGCATTTAACTCAGCGGGTTCGTTATACCTATTTCTCAATTCAACGGCAAATGGACGTCACAAAGCATGTGCCTAATGAAAGGCGTTTCCCCATCCACCTTATACATCCTTTCGTCAAAGAAATTCCTAGCGTTCAAACAACGTTGTCTGATGTTGTGCATTAATGCAATGTTTTTTTACGTCGCCATTCACCTGTAATCATACCATCATCCTAAACTGAATTTCAGTTATATAGTTTGAGGCGCACTACCAAAGGTCCTCTTTGTTACGCGATAAAATATCTTATTACTCTTGGATCTTCGTTCTCGGCTTCGCTGCAATTACTTAGCTTAGTTATTCAGTCCAAATTTGGCTTGGATCATGGAGTATGCACCTGGCAGCATGCCCCGCGAGAATAACATATTTCCTCGGGATTGTATTTGGTTTCTTTTTAATGATCTAACCTAAAACAACAAGTTGACTGTTCCCAAATCTTATGAATTCAATTAATCAATTTACTTTACACACAATTTACAAACCGTGCTTAAAATACGCTGTCAGAGCTTACGCTAAAGACACCAGGCAATGAAGCAGAAAGAGGTTGAAAAAAAAATGCTCGCTTAGAAGAAACCGTTAAAATGACAATTTAAACAAATGGAATGATCATACGAAGCTGTGAATTATATGGAGGCTATTAACGAGAGTTGTACTCCGAGCACATGCTATTAACTGCAATTTCACAGCTTTGAGACCATGGATTGATAATTTAGTTATATAGTTAATATGTATAAGAACACGCAACAAAGCTGGCAATAGCTTCGATTAAAAATCTTTTCGGTTTGAACCAGCGAAGAAAATTTTAATATGAAGAATATTTAATCATAACTCTGTTAGAATATGTCTATGCAGTTGTTGGAAAACGAAAATTATGGCAAAACTCGTTATAAAAATCTACCTATAAGAACTCACGCATATAAATGAGAATGTAGAAAAACCTAAAAAAACAACTAGAAAAGGGAGGGGATCATAAGTATCGGAGCTAGATTCCAAATTAATGAAATGGAACCAAGTAAAACCAATGATATTTAAATTTCAAAACTTAAATGCTCAAAGTAAATCTAATAGTAAAAGTGGATACAATCCCGTAATTAGGAGACTTATGCTCTTAATATTAAATAGAATCAATGACTATAATTGATTCCATTATTTAGATACTAGAAATCGATGGTATTAATTAGCTAAATACTTCATTTTTACAGGATAAAATAAAAATCATTTAACAATAATCTCTTTTTACTTTTTTCCAAGTTTCTACCTAGAGTATAAGAGACAGAATTTTGTAAATGATTTTTAATGGGGAATAAAATGGACATTTTCTCATTCTTAAGTTATTTCCAGTTTAAATAATCATTGTAACATAATGAAACACGCTAACCACCCTTTCGAAAGGAAGTGTTGTCTTTTAAGCGGCCCACCTGGTGCTTAATGAATCCCCCGCCGGATGTTACAAAAATACCCTAGAGGCCCAGGACTCCTCGGAAAGGTCCTTTTGATCCCAGGTTAGTTACTTCCACCTCCGCACTTGCGGGAATCGGGAAGGCGGATGGAATGCGAATGGACGGGATGGGGAGAGGGATGTATGCATCTATCTCAATTACAGTAGCTCTTTGAAATTAAAATAAATGTAATATGCATACGCTACTATTTTTATTAGTGGCAATCTACCGTTTTGGTGAAGGCTATCCATGGCCTCAGACTACACCCTACTGTACTCGTATTCCAGTCCTAACCAACATGACTAAAAGAATCTTTAGACCCAATTGTCATCAGTATTTCAGTTATGGTTGGTTTACTGCAGCTCTACATCATTCTATACCGTACTAACCACTTTTCCTTCTTTATAACTACTTGCCTACACGTATACCTGGATTACAACTACATTGACCAGGTCCACTCCTATCTTTCCTAATAATAATTTTCTGTTAGTCACCCTTCTACTTTCTGTTACCATCCCTCTCGCCAGTTTCTCGTTCATTACTACGGCTACCCCACGTTGACTCCCAAACCCTTTGCTACATACGACTCCACAACTATCCATCTAATCATCTTTCCATCTCACTTCTCATAGGCCTAATAAGTCTATATTTCCTCTCTCCATAGCTCGCTTGATGTTTTCCAATTTCCCAATGCCGCACCACTGCGTTCAGACGCCTTTGTAGCCGCCTGACCGAGGGGCAGAAATTGCAGAAACTGCCTTTCTCTGGCTCCTGCCCTTTGACCTATCTATAACCTAAGGTGGCCCTACAAGGAGTGATTATCATTGTTCCCGCCAGAACAGAGCTATGGATCATAGGAATACCAAAGTCTTCACACCATTTCAACATCTTATTCCAAGGGAAAGGGAGCAATATACACACATATATTAATGTAATAAATGGAAATGAAAATGCCTCCTAAACAATGGTTAGGAATGGCCCACGTATGAGGCATCAAGAAAACGTGATATAAATAATAAAAAAACGAAGACATGCCGAATTAAAACAATGAAGATAGTTAAAATATCATCGATTCATATTCTCTGGGAAACCAGATTAAAATCGCCCACGAGGATTCGGGCGTTGTATGCTCTATTTATTTCATATTTCCAAAAATACTTTTGAAATTGATTTTCCGCACGGTTGAGAAATATTTCTATTGAATTCATTTCCTTAAGTAATCTGTATATTAACAACACCTCCACGGTCACAACTATCGACATACCATCAAAATATTTCATTTCAAGTAAAGCAAAGTTAGAGAACTCTGAATATTATGCCATGATTGTTAAGGTATTCTCCTAATATACTGATTTCCTCTTTACTACCCTTGATTACTTCTCTAGCCTCTGTTACATTCATTCACCCTCTTCAAATGTCTGCACATGCTTGCAATTCATTAATCCACGTAATTCTCTATTCTCCCTGCACCTCTATTAGTCCTAGCTTAACGAGCGGATATCTTCTCACATGACCTCTCTATTATTCAACAATAAAAATTCTCTCCACAAGATCAAAGTCGTGTAACACTTTTCGTTCGTATTGGCTCATTGACATTATATCTGATTCATATCATTCTATGGCCGACTTATTCCTCTCCCTATCCCTCATATTGTCATGACACATCAAGTATCCTCTGCTCTCCGAATTTATTTGACATTTATCCATATCGAGGAAAATCCAAGTTTCGATTCGAGTCGATAACTCGGAGAGTGCACCTATATTAAAGTAAGTAATACGATGTTTGGTGCCCTGAAATAACTCCAATATCAACTCCTAAAGCAAACAAATTTCATCTCCTTTAAAGAAATTTAAATTTTTTAACATCATTGCATTTTTATACAAACATCACCTTACTTACGCATTCTTAAATACGGATACTGAAGCAAATCAGATTGGTTAAACATTTTTAAGCGAAGAGACTAAGTGTAACGGCTATCCTGGGATAATTAGGTCAACAGCAACTTTATTCACGAAGAAAGACTTTTAAAAAGGACAGCCTAGTTTGCTTGAGACACTGATTCATTAGGATGGCCCAAATTGCATTGGTAGATTCGACCACCGGCATGGAAAACGAAGTAGACACTGTTCCCAACGTATAAAATTATTTGTCTTTCCACGAATGGTACAAAATAATAACAACATTGAGCCGAAACACACTCATACTTATATTTTAAAAACAAAATTTAATCCAATACATTCATAAATGCCTGATTTTAATAGGTGTGAATGTGTGCATGTGTATATTTGGTTGTTTAATCATCAAATAAATAGTGATATCCATGTATGAACTCATATGTTTGCATGCATAGATGGTGTCGTAAAACGTTTCGCCACATCCCCTTACGGTAGCTAAAAAAGAATTACGTAATGTAGTTTAATGCAACAATTTCAGAGCGTAAAAATCATTCGCCTTGACTGGGACTCGAACCCAGATCCCTCAATATCCGGTCGAGTGCTTTAGCCACTTAAGCTACCGAGGCGTCCTCTTAAACTCTGAAATTTCCTCGCTACCGAGGCGTCCTCTTAAACTCAGCGGCATCTCCCGCAGTTTCTTTGGAATTTGTACGTAATGTAGATTAATAAACTCCAAATCCTATTAATGTGATACAAGTGGATTGATTAGTCACCACATGAAAGAAATCACAATGAAGATATCAAAATTGAAAAATTATGTTTTTACGCCTAGTTACGATTGCTTTAATTATATAAAGTGAAAAAATTGAAATATCGGACAGCGTACACATATTAATCTGAGTGTTAAGAGAAAAATAGCTTCAAAAGGTTTATACTGACGTAAACAAAGTTTTTGTTAAGACCTAAACATTGAGTAAAACATAGAACTGATGATTGAATGAGAATAAACATTAAACGTGAAGAATGCTGAAGATTCGTAGGCAATAGGAGAAATGGAGAAGAAAATAATTGTGAAGTAAGGAGTATATGAAGATTTATTAAATATGTGTTCGTAATTTTTCTTATAACTAGGTTTTAACTTGGTATGTGCTCAACTCAAATTTCATTTACCAAAATAGGAGTTTATCTCGAGGTCAAATGTGCATCTTTTTAAATTGTTAGCTCTGCTTAATTCTAATATTTAAAGAAACTCCGCAGGCTAAAATTTTTCATTCAACCCCACATACCTATATTATTATTATGACGCATATTAAATTCTACGTATACATTATAAAATGCATAGGCAGGCTAAAAGGGAAGTCTTTATTTAATTAAATCTCGAGAATTCTATTCGTATTGTTTTTCTAAACACAATATGTTCAGTTATCATGAAAATATGACTGAGAATATTAAAAAAAAAACAAAATACAAGAGCGGTCCAAAAATAAGTAGAATAAATCGAGGAAGACATTTATTGCAGATCAAAGTATATATCACTAAAATTCCTCATGAGATCATCCTTCTGTATCGACGGACCAAAGCCTGTGCCTCCACCAGTTGTTGTATATTTCCTGTAAGGCACCTATAGGACTCTCGCTCAGGCACCTCGCCATGACCTCTTTGAAATAATCCAGTGGTCCAAAATGGTACTCAAAGGGGTTATACTTAGGTCGTACTCAAAGGCTCATGTCTCGTTACCAATAACCACCTATTCTGAAAAATTCAGGTCACACTCACCGCGGTTCAAGAGGTCCAAGGCAAGGTTGTCACACAAGAATTCTTCTGACAGACCGTGACCGTTGAGCAGGTCGTCTTGCAGCAATCCGCGCAATGCAAATGCCTACAGTAAACTGACGTGGATCGCGTTGATTTCATAAGATCTTCCATAGCCTTTCCCACCACAAATCACCCCACTCCAGCCATCTACATGGGTGGAAAAAAATCAATCCACTTAATTGCGAGACAGACCCTGTATTTCAAAACCTTAATTCACTGTCAGGGTAAGAGTCCGAGAAATTTTAAAATTTAGTTTCAGTCGAACATATTAGATTTTTATAAAATTCATACGTAATATGTTCCATTAATGAAAAATTAAGAAGTATACATTTAGTCTTTTGGAATATTTCCTCAATTTTCCTGCGTGACATAAAATTCGTTTCATTCTCATTTTTAAACGACCGCAAATACCAACCTCCGTTGAAGACTAAAAAAAATTCAACTACATCAAACTTTTATATTTTTAACCGTATTTAGCGGTTAATTTCGAAACATAGTACAATGAATATTGGGAACTCTGCAACGATTTGAAGGCATTGGTTGTGTATTTTTTTTAGTATGAACGCCAACGGAATGTCTGAGTCAAATTATAAGCACAATCATATATAACCTTTTAAAATGCGTAATTTTAAGCAATATTTTCAACGCAGTCACACGAAGAGGTACAAAAGTTAAAAAATACTTATGAACCTGCGCACAAACATTTGAACTCGTTCCCAGCATTGGTAGAGTTACTGGAAGAAGGTTTGCTTTAAGCATATTTAGTCAGAGAATTTTGAAAAACGGAAAGGTAGGCATAGTGATTTTGAGGCATACTCAATATCTACCAATTACCGCAATTTTTCTTGCGTTTAACACTATTTGATCAACTGAAGGGAGAATGCTAGGTTAACAAGGAAGGGTGAGGAAAAAAGAGAAGAATTTTGGAAAATACAATATATAATGGAAAGAAAAAGATTTGTATATCAGTTAGTAGATGCAAGTTTCTAACTACTTGGAATGCTACGATATTTTGTACGTGTACATGGATTTCAGGATCAAAATAAAACTAAGCTCTGAACGATAGGGCCTTACTGACTAATACGTAGAAAGTTGCCTCCTCAAATAATAATACTGTTCTGCTGCATTCACGCATAGGGAGGATAGAAGGGAATAGAACAGGAGAGATGTGCAAGAAGCGTTTCGCCACCTTCCAATTACCGAACAGAGGCCTCAGAGCGCAGCCCTGTGAACCTATAACGGTGACTTGTCTCCCGGCCCCAGCTACAACTCCTAGCGACGCCAGCCTCATCGTTCCCTCTACTCCAACGTCCTTGAGAGCTGGCTGCACGATGCATCCTCGCCGCTGCACTTAAACCGTGACAAATGAAATGCAGCGGGTGGGAGCGTGCAATGGGGACCACGTAATTTCACCGTCGACATTTTTTCTCTCTGTTCGCTATACGTCACCCTCCCTCTTCACTTTGGACCCTCCCACTCCGCCCATTCTCCTTACCCCCCCGGCGTCCCGTCTACGCTCTAGGGGTTGCTTAATTCGTTTGTTTAATTAAAAGCGAGACTACGGAGCGAATCGAGTCATTTTTACGGAAATGATCGAATTACAACTCAGTAATTTCAGCGCCCCTGCACTAATTTCATCCGGTGAAATAGTACTGGAATTTCACGCGGGGCATATTTTATGGACCCTGGAGAGTTTGCACCACCCAAAGTACACCAGCACTCAACATTTCCACTTGCACCTTCAATTCGTCTGCATGAAATTAGATATTGGGTAATGAAGAAAAAACTAATAAAATAAAAAATTATATGCCTCTCATCGCTGTGGCGTAGACTGCCAATTTGAAGGGTGGGGACAATTTTTCCCAATATAGCTCAATTCGTATTAGTGATCTTTTTACCATGGGAACCGAATCAAATGGGTTAAAAAATCGTCAATATTCCCCACCGCGCATTATTAAATAAGGCATACACCGATGCCGATTAGACAGTATTTTTTTAATATCGACCCGATGGAGTTCATTCGTTTCAACAGACACGACAGTTGCAGAGGGATCACCTTCGGTCGGTGCGATTTGGATATAACAATGGGACAATCAATAAACGTTTTTCAGAAGAGAGAACTAATTGGGCTTGAGATATTGATATACATCGAAAACCTGAACATATCACATTATTTACAGGGGAGAACGCCGGATGGAGAATCAGATGAGCAGTTAGGAAAGAGGATTGCACATAATCAAACATTCTTTCCGATATAAGCGCCTACGGTTAATGAGATGTTATAATGCTTCAAGGTAGAAGAACAAAGGAGGCAGTTCTGAAACTCAAAATCAGATTTGCAGATGATCAAACAATAATTAACAAGTCGATCAAACACTACGAATATTACTTAACGCTTTACAGAATGTGCGATTGCTCTGGAATTAAAATGACTAACATAAAACGAAGGAAATGAGATTATTTGGAAATCTTCGTGCCGATATAAACGGTTAATTATTAAAAAGAGCGGATAAATTGTTATTGGGCTAAATGTTAAACTAGAACAATTTTTTTAAATAAAAAACTTTGATTGGATGCTGTGGACTAAGATGGTTAAATTATAACTCGCAAGGAGAAAAATTGTCTTAAGATGGATATTTTAGAATCATGAGGACATTGAAGCAGAATATAAGGATAGATTTGATGGTAACTTCCAAACGGAGCATAATTTTTAGGCTATACAATTTGAGCGCTTGTTCCGACCATTAAGTGTTGGGAGAAGAAACCTGAAAAATGGGATTATTATAGGTCAATAACATTGATTCTCGTTGAGGGCTATGACACGTTTCTATGAAAGAGATTTGCTGATGTATCCATCGTTTTTTAATTTTCCATTGCTATTTCATCAACTCATCAGCAATCCTTGCTAAGGAGGAAGAAAGTGCCTGTACTACCGACACGTTCGGCCAATAACTTTTCTTTCGGCCTTTGATACATTATCACTAAGTGAAGCTTTTTTGTTAAGGGGTTCACCAAATACGTATTACCTACTTTTCCCAAAATTCAAGATGCATGAGTACGTAGCTATTATTTTAATCAACAGAATATGACTAACTACGTTCTAATTATTTCATCATGACAGTGAGCTTATTTTTAAATCCATCCGTCAGTTGGTTGTAATATGTTATTCATTCTTACTAAAGAGGTCATTCATTCAAAAAAAAACATCGCCCAGGGCAGAAATCGAGAGACATGAAAAAAGTCAAGATTTTAAAGCTGACCGAGGGATATTGGGCCCCTGCTCTATTTATAGCACAGTGGGTCAATGTGAAAGGCACGGACTTGAGCAGATCGGTGCAGAGAATCAACACCCGATGGTTTCGAAAGCTTCCCACTTTAAACACCGGTTAAGCTGAGAGTTTCAAACTTTAAATTTGTCATCAGTTCAAGATTATATTAAGGTCGATCGATGAGAAATGGCTACATATTTTTTTCGTATTTAGTTGCAAAGGGCTTCTTTTAAAATGAAAGTTCTTTCAGACAACATTGACCTACAATATAAACTAACTTTTCATTTATATTTATTATTAAAATTAAAGTAACTCTATCCAATTCTCTTGCCATTACCTTCGAAAACAATCTGTAACCCCATAAGACATAGGTTGGTATGCCTATTAATAATAGTTGCATTAGCAAAAGTATTAAGAAAATATTCTAGAATGGTTGCATATAAATATTATTGTTAGGAATCAAGAACCTGCTTTCCTATTTAATTTATTCGCATACCAGGCATCGTAGGGAAATCTTTCAACTAAATGAAGTTAACTCAGGAATCAAGGATGTGTTCAACATTTTGCAGAATATAAAATGGACGAAATATTTGGTTTTCATTATTTTCTAAGCCCTTAAGCAATATTTAGATATAAACAAGAAATCAATTCACAAAAAGATATAATCGTATATGCACCTACTGAGATTCAGAGAAAATTAATCCCCTTTACTTAAATAGAAAAGGAAAGCCTAAAATTCAAATCGTACATGGATTTAATTATACCATAATCAAATTGAGGATGTATCAGGAGAGCGTCATTCATAAAAATATTTACTTTAAAAAACCATTTCTTCAAATTATATTTACCTATAAACTCCTGACTTCAGGTCGGTAACTAAGTATCTACTGATTGAACTGCGTCTTTAGGAGCGTATAAAACTAAATCGAACCAGAATACTATGAATGCATCTGTAACTAATCTCATTGGTTCAAGCATAGTTTTGTTACAAAATGAAAATTATGAAAATGAACCGTAAGCAATAATAAATATACTTCAATATATTAAAATCCATACATTTTTGAAAACTTCAATTTCGTAATTACGTACGTAACAGTTTTATATTACTCCCATAGTCACTAACTTCGCTCATAGGGACATTAAGTATGGTGCAAAAAAATACTGCCTTTATAAAAGCCCATTTATATCGGTCACTTTGTCAGCGTGCCCATCTCTAAAAAAGTTCCTTGAAACTTTGAATGAGTGATCTCTTATCGTAGTTCGAGTCGAACTAGGAAATCGAAATTTGCCATATGACTTCTAAGATAGAGGCTCAAAATTGACAAGAAGAATAGAAAAAAAATTCCAATGTATTCATTGAATAGGTTTCCCCAGTTGCTGTTTTAAATTACTTGCTTCTGCATGATGAACATCGGACTAGAACTTATATTCTTCTAAATATTATAACACTTTTATTCCGTTCATCATTTTACGTTCATCTATCAAAAAGTGGAAAAATACCTTTTCATTGGCAGTTTAAAAAAATATTTTTCCGCTAGGGTGACCATGACATCAAAATCGTTTTGTTTGATTATTTAGTATTGAAATTACCTGCATCTGTGTGCAAAGAACGTGGTTTGTATGCAAGAAAACGTTTACAACGGATGTGTTACAGCTTTAATTCATTAAGCATCGTTTTAAAGTTTTTCAATTCTTCAAAATAATTTTTTTAACCAAACATCCGTTTTTTACTTTACATTTTTTTCCAACGGGCTCTGCACTACCGACTGCTTTTTTGCATAGAATCTCAAATTATTTTCTGAGCCAAAGAAAGCCCTGGGCTGCATTAGAATATGAAGATACATAAATATTACCCGAGAGCACATTGCAAGTTTTTTTTCCACTCAACGAGCTCTCGAAGAAAGGCAGGGACTTTTGACTGCGTCCCACAGTACCCAAAACGACGCTTCCCGCCAGCTTCCAGGCATTCCACCATCCAAAACCCTCCAAAGTAATGGAAAAAAACGAAGTGACGCCCGTAATTATTTTAAAGAAAGTACCTCCTCCACAATATTATAAAGATGGTACTTATATCATGAGGCCTTTGTACTTCGGCCTGCGCTTACTTAATAATCTGCGACACAAAATGTGTCGCTATATCACACTTCAACCTCCAGAACGAACAGCTTAATGCATTCCGTCATGATATGCCGGAGGAGGGAGGGAAGTGATTATCTTTTCCCCGAATAATTACGTGCCATTTGCCCATTACGTCATTAAACGCGTAGGAGTGAAGTGGGAAAGAAGTACGTAATTAACAAAAATTCTGGTGCATATACTCATATATTTCTAGAAAACTATCTTGACGCTTTGCCATGAAATTATTTTGAAATCCAATTCAACATTAAGGGAGAATATAATTATTTTTAATTTAATAAATTTTAGTGCATTAATAATTGTTTAGTGCAGCTCAATGGTTAGGGAATTAGGGTAATATTAAACAGTTTTTAAGAGGGAAATGCAAAAAAGATAACTCTTTATTCAGATTAGAGTCACAGAGGTGCGTAAATATTTACCTGGTAGTTTCAAACAGTTCTTCTTTACAGGCTACTCTTTTCGCATTTCTTCATCATTACTATTATTATTTCTTAAATATTATCATCAAAATTCTTTAAAAAACTAACTCCAATCGATGGACTAATGCTTACAAATAAAAGTATGAATGGAATCAGACATATAACGATTATATCCTGAAGACTTGATCATATATGATTCTCTACTTATTCAATTATGATTTGGCATAATATGACTGCATAAAGAGCATTTATTTGCCGTACAGTGGGGTTTTAATTGATTTATAAAACTAAATCACACTACCAAACATTCAAATATGTTCAATTTTATGTAATGTTAAATATGTTCAATTTAATGTATATGTGTGTGTGTGTGTGTGTGTGTGTGTGTGTGTGTATGGGTATATATTTTTTCTCCACTATTTGTATATATAGTGAAAAAATAGAATTATAAACGTTTATAAAAACACCATATAAATATTGTCATTAATTTACAACAGTATTAATCAATACGCTAATTCATTTATTTTGAATTACTGCAAAACGCAAAATACACATGAATCCTCCGATATATAAGGATAATGAATGAAATAGATGAAGATTGGGGTTCAATTTCAAATATTTTATTTTTGGTGCATAGGACTTACACATCTTTTATCAGAGTAATTCTGATCTTACACGACATTATCTTCGGGAACAGGAACATCTGCGCTCGGTCAGATAGTTGCAGCTACACACTCCCTCCACGCGGGAGAATGCATTCTCGCCCCCAGACACGAGTTCGCTTCAGAAGAAAGGGGCAGAGGTTCGAGAGGGGCTTTCGATTGGGTACGGATGGATGAAACGCGGAGAAGGGGGCGGCAAGTCAAAAGAGTGATAGGGTTTGGGCCAAAGGGGACTCGAAGAGGGTGACGGAGTGAGGCTGTTGAGTGTGCCCCGACCGTATATATCCCACAGGCGCGAGGCCCTCTTGTGTCGTAATTGCGAATTCTAGCCGTGAGAGATTCAGCCGGCGTACGGTACGAGGCAATGGAGAGGCGACGGAGGGAGATATCTATTGAATGGGGCAAAAGTAGCGTCAAATGGGAGATCGAATGGATGAGAATCGGATTGGTCGACGGAGAGAGAGATTGAGAGAGAAAGAAGAGTTGGACTCTGCAAAGAACATCAGATTGGGGGGAAGGACACAGGAGATCATGCGACTGGGCATGATGCGTATAATCGGGACTCGTTTTTCACCGTCATTCGAAATGCAGACGTGAGAGAGAGAGAGAGGGAGAGAGACAGAGATAGAGAGGGAGGAGGAACTACAGCGGAAGGGACTCGACCTCCAACTGCAGGGGATCACATAATCGCAGCATCAGACGATATTATTTCCCGATAGATGACGCTATACAACAACGACGGCCAACAGATTATCCGGAATCAGCAGACGATTTAGATGTCTCCCTTTTTCTTTCCAAAATCGTTTTCACGTGCACACGACCAGCATTGCTATCAGAGTGCAAACAATGTTTCAAACCAAAAGCCAATACCACAGACTAATGGTGTTTAAAAAAAGGAATTTCCTAACTCTTTGGAATGAGCGAAATCCGCTGGGAAAATCCACTCTGACTAAAATGGCAAGGCTACACTCGGCAAGACGCACCTGAAAGAAATCCACTCTACTGCCATGGGGGTTACTTTGTAAATACTAACGTTCAAATCCACCGCGTTAACAAATCATTAATAATAAAAATTTCATTGTATTTGTCTTTAACAGTAAGTTAGGTATTCACTTGCCTCCAGTTATATCAGAATTTGTAGTTCTAAAAGATCACATCTTCTTGAGGAATGGAAATATATTCCATTCTGTCTACAGCTGTACATTTATCCTTGATCTATTTTTGCTTAATTAATTAACAAATATGACTATGTACTTATTTTTATCCATGTTCTTTAATATTGTGAGGGGCCCAGTATGGTTAGGCTAAAGCACTGGCTTCCTAACAAGGGGTCCCAAGTTCGAATCCTGGTGTTGGCAGATATTTTTCAAATTCCCCATCCCTACTTGAGGTTCTTTGTGGGGAGCACTTTGGGTGGGTAATCCGCCCGTTGCCTGGGACGTTTAACTGTGGACCCCTGGCTTCCTTTGGTAAGAGTAAGTGAATAACGACGCTGGGTTTCTCTTAACCTTTCCTCCTTTTCCATCAATCCCTAATGGCGTATATGACCTTAGCTGTCGGTCGCCTAGCCTAAAAGATATTACCACCAATATTATGAATCCTGATCTTTTTTCAAAGCAACTTGAATCTTGATATCTTGGTGGTTTTTTTAACCCCATCAACGTCCTAGTACAATATAAGTGATAAAGCGTAATAAATTATCTTTTGACGGCTAAAGGCTGGAGTATATACACGCATCAACTTAAAGATATAAAAATAACGCCCCATTTCGACTGCAACTTTGGAGAATACATAATTGGCTGAATGAGGTATGATTCAAAAGATGGTTAAAAGGATGGTTTTGAAAGGTATTTATGGAGGTGAACTCGGTGTTGGAGGGTGTTCTCAGTCCAACTCTGTCTCGGAGAGAAAATACAATAATCTGATGATAATACTCTAATATATCTTAATACTCTAATCCGGAAAAATATATTTTATTAAATTTCTTTTTAAGAATCTACCGTTAAAATTGGGCAATTGTCCTGGTGGCAATGGTCAAATCACTCTTACAATATCGTTTTTATTTCAGCTTTTGCATAAGTCAGCAGATGAGACGTTTTCTGTTGACAGAGCTTTGCGTATTCGCGAGGGGGTTGAGTGATATGTCGAGATGCGAGAGCAGGTAGTGTTTGCAGGATTAGCCGATAATTTACAGCCATCGCTGCGTTTGCATCGGCCAGTGCAACTCCTCGCTGTAAACATGTTAACCCGATGGCCACCTGAGGGCGGAGAGAGGAATGGGATCTTCAACGGCGAGGGGCAGAGCGGGAGGGGGAGGTAAAATGCAGGTGTTCCACGGAGGAATTGGTTTACAGCTGTAGCAAGAGTCCGCGGCGAAGGACTATACAAAAGGAAGGGCGCTAATTGGATGAAGAAGACCGGAGCGATACGGTGCTAACGTGTTAAAAACAAAGAAAACTCTAGACAATGTTTTTTAATCGAACGTACATGAAACGAAGAGTCAAATAAAAGTGCTCAGAACTTGCCCTGCCTATTCCATAGAGCTTATTTTCCAGTCCTATCCAAGCCATATCCGGACGTCGGGTATTATTGGTGATCCACCAAACTTGTCGAAACCCTTGAGTACACTGAAGAAATAGTTGCACGAAATTTCCCAATTGATCAGGACAGCTCAAGTCCTGCACCATATCAAAAAATTTTGAAAATTCTATAGTTGAACTATCCAATGGGCAGTGTAATTAGATCTTGCCATAACTACAATTCATTTGCGCTAGAATGATCATAGATGTCTGGTAAAAATGAAGGTAACGCATCGAATATTTATAGATTCACTTCACAAGAAGGGAATAAAAAACTTAAAATGATGTATTAATTAATCAAAAGTAGAGAAAATTAAATGAAATCAATCTTAAAAATATTTAACGACGAAAGAACGTTCTCTATCAATAAACTCATAATAAATTAATGACCTTGGAAAAATAATAAATTGTATGGAGCATTTAAACGAAAATCGGTTCTCAGAATGCACAGACTTATAACAAATCACATTTCCGGGGGCAAATTATTTTATTATTTCACACTTTAAAAGAGGTTTTCCTCCTTTGACTTTGAACAATTCTTCAAAACCAATTTATTTACTAACGGAAGGAAATTGGAAGACAAACATCTTTAAAATGGCTTAAAATTTCAAGAAAAATAGAAAAAAAACAACTAACGAAGTCTTTTTCTTAGAGCAATTAAAATATTCCTGAAGATTCGCTACGTAAATAAATGCTTCCAACTAAACAGGCCATTAATTGGAAAATTCCTATGTTATGTGAGCAACCTTGCGTTAAAGGAATAGAAGACGTGGATCGAACCTGAACAGCAACCACTCGATAAAATGAATACAAGTGGTTGTCGTTCATTGTATTCATAAATTAGAGCCTTAATATAATGCTAGAGCGATCTCTCGCAGGTTATTTTAAGTGTAGAAGATTGTTTCAGAAATTTTCAAAATAGTTACATTTAGCTTGTTCTCTCCGCGCATGGAAATACCCCCATCCTAGTGAGTCTTCCCCCCCAGTGTCTCTACCAATATGCTCTCTCCCTTCGCAGCAATTTTTATTAGCCCTAGCGATGGTTGCAGTCCAAATACTGTATTCGTATTCAAAATGTGGCAATATATAGGTGGAAAATATCTCTTTTTTATTTCTTACTACGTTTTTCTTAATCCCACCCATAAACTTCACTTAGATTTAACGGAGATTCTGCAATTCTTCAGAAGAGAAGCTATATTTCATTTGATATTTTAGTGCCCTGCAAGCAACTGCCAGGGTGTGTGGCAGGAGGTGAATACACACCCGAGTAATATTATTCAAACATGACCCTACCGCGGTCGAACAGTGTAATCATGATCCCATATCGTTCGTGGAAAACATGATATCTTAATTCTATCTGTTCTACACTTATTCTATTTAATTTTATTCACACGATTTATTCTGCCGTAGTATGATGGAGGTAATAATACATTTTCAACATCACTACTAAGAGACATCCTACTAATTAATGCAAGAGCTTCAATCCGACCTGCGCTCCGTGAGTGATTCCCAGCCTAGATGCTCTAATATTTTGGATGCGCTTATAATTTTATCATGACGAAGTTTTAGAAATCTAACCCCTTTACGCTGCACGCGATCCAATTAGTCAACCAATCCAAATTCGTGAGGACCCCATATTAAAAAATACTGGATGAACCCCAGGAAAGATAGACTTCTCTTTCCCTCCACAACTCGCGAGCGTGGCAGGATTGACGTCTCCAATAATTGCAATAGAAGTCCAAACATTTCACCCTACAATTCTCTTCATTTGCAGCTCATTGCAAACTAAAATTAGGTACCTCGAATAGCCTGGTGACCTGCACTCCCTAAGGCCCACGTGACCACACGAACAGTATGACGCACATACTCGTGTGGTACCTTCGGTGGATGCAGGCAGACGAGTGGAGTCAATTGGTGTTCACGACACGAGTATAGTCGAGGGAGGAGGGATGTTGCAGGAACGTTGTATTAGGGGGAGTTTGAAAGGCAGTGGGTGGAGGAGTTTCGCCGGACAGTCGACGCAAGAGGGTACTTCGAAAAGTCGCAGGGAGTTAAGAGTACTGTTCACCCACCAATGGAGTCTCACGCACGTTTCGGACTCAAGTGAGAAAGGGGTTTTTACGACCACTTTGACATCCCGCCCGCCTGCCCCGTCAAATCGAAAACCCAAAAGCCTCCGACGAATTTTGCCGGCGTTTCAATCCAAATTCACCCGGTAGACGAGACGATCTCTTGTCAACTTAGGCGTTTGTATTAGGGAGCGAAATTTCCTTATTCGTCGCTAAAATCATGCACAATTAATTAACCCTATTTACCTTATTCTTCGTATAAATACATGAGTAACCACAATAAGATGTTTTGGCCAAGATTTAATTCAAATTTGACGCTTGCAATTAACTCATCACAATGCTATTAGCAAAAATAACTGAAAAACGTTTCTCTTATATGTACTCAAAATCCTGAGACTTCCGAAGTTGACTAAAGCTCCAAATAGATTATTAAATTTATGATCCAATCGACAGATACTATGTGTAGACAATTTTTCAAATATTAATTTATGAATGCCGTTTTTCGGAACCCACGAATGCAAATGAACAAAACAATCTTATATTTGTAGAAAAGTTCACGCCAGGAGAGTTTTTCTTTCTATTATTAATGAAAAAATACACAAATAATTAATAAAAAAAATGGTTTTTCTGAATACACAATTTTAAGAATTAAGAAATGACTTTCCTGAAACAAGCTATCTTGGAATTCGTGCTCGTGTCGAATGTGTCATCATTACCTTTGAAATGGTATGGAGAAACTGTAAACAAGTCCAAAAGGATTTATTATTGTTATTAATTTGTATCAGCTTTAATTGATGTTATCCTCTCATATCCCAAGTATATTTCCCGAAACAGGTAGGCTTGTCGGGTTTTTACCTTCATTCATACATGCTTATCCTTTATATTGATCCCATAAATTTTCTCTTCTCTCCCCATACGCCGAGTACACACTTCCGGCTTGCCTTTTTTAGATGTTGTAGGAAAACCATAAAAATAACAGTATATGTATATAATAAATACATATGTGTGTGTGTATCTATATATATATATATATATATATATATATATATATATATATATATATATATATATATATATATATAGATATATATATATATATATATATATATACACACACACATATATATATATATATATATATATATATATATAATTTAAAAAAAAATATTTAAGAAAATGACGGCAAATAATGAATGACTCAAATTACAAGAAATTTATAGTAGTATGCAATTATTATAGCAAAAAATGAGAATATTTTGTCTTTTTAACAAAATGTGCGAGAAATTTTATGAAAAATGAAAATAGTTCAAATTAAATTAGTGCCATACAATTTATTAACTTTTAAAAAGACAAAGACATTTTTGCACGCAATGGAGTATAAAAATCTCAATATTACGAATTCAGTAGAATAGACGAGAAATTATCACTCCAGTGTACCATAAAGGGTTGATTGCGAGACAACTGTACGAGGAGCTCCACATTGTAATTTCTTTTTACGTTTACGTATGAAAAAACATTTTCCCAGGGAAAAGGAATTAAATGTTTTCGTTATACTATTGCTAATTCATGCAAACATATAGGTAAAACACGTTCGCAAATAAGTAACTACTTCTGCTTGGTAATGGATTACTGGATAATACATGGTCCATTATAAAAGTAATGCGTATGATTTTATTGTGACGCGACTATCGATGGCAGTGCAGTAAAATCAGTCGAGAAATATGGTGGGCGGTCTGCCCTTTCAACGCAGCTGGTCACCAGTTTCCTCCATGCAGCCTTAACGGAAAAACGTGCATCCACGTGATGTGTGATTTGACTTTGTAACATGGCGTAATGGAGTGTCGCTTGAACTGCGATACGCCATCTAATTTAATGTGCAGCTTGGGTAGAATGCAACCGATATATTCACGATGCTTCAAGGGGCCTTCTAGGACGACTGTATAAGTGTCCTCCATCATTATCGAAGAATTTAATCGTATGAAAATACACAGATCGCCCTCCAAATGGCAATTAGGTACGCTTTGTATGCATATATATATATATATATATATATATATATATATATATATATATATATATAATATATGAACAAACCCTGGATGTTATGATTTTCCACCCACGAGTTTGATGATGAGTGAAATTCCTCCCACGCTAGTAAAAATATTCAATAACGCTTGAAAGAAGTCGATCACAGTATACGAAGAGAAGAGAAATAATCTCAAAGGAAGTGATGATATCTGAGATCCAAATACTGTTTCCAATAAGGTTTTGGATGATATAAATAGAAAATATGATAAGTTTAAGGATGACGCAATTTGACGTTTTATCCAGGTGCCACACAATTTTATACTCCTGAATCCCGACCAAAATGAATAAATTACCCATCAAATATCAAAGTAAATATTATCTTCACTGAGATTTTGGCTCTAACCACAAATGATTCCATTCATATTTCATGCATTACTTTCTGCATCGTTTTTCCAGCAATCTCCACTCTGCTACCGTCTTCAACATCACATCCGCTTCCTAGTGTCCCCTACATCCGCTTGTCCTGCCTTCTCCGATTTTCCACCAACGTTTTTTTTTCGATTTACCTCCATTCCTACATCTTATCCTATTTACCGCTACCCTTTCGCCCGCCAATTTTTCGAAATGTAAAAAATGTTGCCCACCATTTTTAGTTTTCCCTGCTGTTTTCTTATATATTTACACAAGATGCTGCCAACAAATCCCTCATCTTTGTAAAATCTTCTGTGCCTTACGAAACTTTTCATTTAATGGCCATGGCAATTAGACAAACATAATCTAGACCTCTTTTTAAACAAGCAAATAAATCTTCCTGATTGAGTTTATGTCGCCCAACTTTTATCTTCAGCTTTTAAGTACAACACCGTTTATGGACTGCTTAGCAGAAAGTAACTATTTGAAAGAAATCATGCATAAACCATTTTAAGATAAGGAGAAAAGACATTCACACGCTACGTCGTAGGTGATATTTTTATATATTACTATAAATTGTCACTTCAGAAATCCCCGCTATCCTTCCATCTCACCCTGCATATACCTAAAATATCTATATATCCTCTTCCCATCTCCCAATTTATATTCTCTATTTTGCCCGTCCTCAACATTGTTAAACGTTTCAAGTTCCGATTCTAACTAATTTGGTCTTCTTCTTGTGCGCCGTATGTCCTTCTGATATATGCTTTCAATTGCAAGGGTTTCGTGAGATGACGACCACGATGCCTTGCCTCTCCCTCAGCCGGGCAAGAAACTACGCCGATTATTTTTTATCTATTTTACTTATGTTTGTACCCTGCAAACCACCGCTAGGGTGTGTGGCAGGGGGTTGATACACATTAGACTAATTTTTACCCGAACATGACCCTACCGTTGACGGATAATGTAATTATGATCCCCTATTTTTCTTGGAAAAAATGACATTTTAAATGTAAATGTTTCAAACTTAATCTCTCTAACTTTACTGAAATTATCTCCTCTACTACATTACGATATGGGTAATAATACATTTTCAACGTCACTGCTAGAGAGATGTTCTTCCAAATGATGAAAAAGCTTAAATCTCTATTTGACAATAGCTCCGTTATTGATTCACAGCCTAGCTGCTCTAACATTTTGGATTCGCTGCTAAGTTTACCATGACAATGTTTTATACATACAGCCCCTTTTACGCTGCACACGATCCAATTAGGCAATCAATTCAGCTTCGTGAGGAGCCCTTTGTAAAAAAAACTAGATGAACATCAAGAAGGATAGACCTCTCTTTCCCTCCACAACTTGCGAGTGTGGTAATTCCCAGGCTAACTGCTCCAATACTTTGGATACGCTACCAAGTTTATCATACCAATGTCTTATAAACATAGCTCTTTAATGCTGCTAGCGATCTAATTCACTAATTAATCCAACATCGGTAGGATCCATATACTCGCAGCATACCGTAAATGAGGCCTAACTAGCTACAGATAACATTTCCCTTTTTTATCACATTTACCTAGTACGCTTCTAATAAATCCCAATTTTTCGTTATCTAGTCCAGATATTTCCCGCATATGTTTCGCCCAGGAGGGGTCGCGAGTCTCGATAACGCCTAAGTCTTAAATCGAGTCAACACTCTCTATTTCGATATTCCTAATGTTGTTGGTTGCCGGGATGAAATTGCTCTCTTTTCCAAAATTTGATCGCCACTCAATTTTTTTCTGTTTAATTCTGATTGTCAAGTAGCCCACCAGCGTTGTATAGAATTTAGGTAATCTTCAACATCTTTAGTATTAAGGATATCTCTGTAAGCCACTGTACCGTTGGCTATTAAAATGTGTATTTCTAATGACTACAAGGTTAATGTCGTATTCGTAGAGAAGGTATACAAAAGGTCCGATAATATATAAGTTAGAATAAAAGAGGTCCGGTATATATCTGCCGGTTAAATATCCGAAACATGCTTTCAATAAATGAAATTACGAACAATTATTTAATGTAAATGAAAATCAATTTCTGCGTAATTCCACTCATTCAGAAAACAGTCGATAACTTGGGGTGAGATATGACTCGACATCTCAAAAACAATTCGTGAAAAAGAATTCCCCTTAGCTCTTATGCCCTACGAACAATATGATCCCAAACCAAACAGGCACAACGGGGGAAGGGAACGCTCCGTTGACGCAGCACGCGTCGTTCACTTCACCGCAAAACGCATCGCCTCGGGAGTAATCGAAAACTCTTCCCAGTGACTGAGCAGGGCCCCAAGGGGGATCATCACGCCACAACCCCCCTTTCTTCCCCATGCCCTGCCCCTTTCTCACTCTGTTCGTCCACCCGCCACCCCCTATGACGTCTCGATTCCTCCCGTACTGAGGAGGGAACTGCCCGCCTCGGAGAGACAAGGAGAGGAGGAGCCGGGAGGAGATGGGATCGAGCCCTCCCCGTCTCTTATCGGATCATTTGGGCAACCGGCTTTCTCCTCACCCTTCCCTCACGAGTGGATCGGGGAGAAAAAGAAAGAAAGGTTGGAGAGATGAGCACCGAGGGGAAGCGAATCGAGGTGAGTTTGATTTTGAAGAAGGTTGAAGGGAGGAAGAGAATTCCATCCCCGATATTGACCATCTAAGAAAGTAGCGAAAATACATCGCAGGGACGGCAATGCATCAACATGGCGGTAGACATCTGTACATCGGCACAAATTTCTATCATGTAGATGGTATTTCGACAATCTACATGTACGCATACATAGAAATACTTTCTCAAAATATGCTGTAGTGAGAATGCATTCACTTCCTCAACTACATCTTAATCTGCATCACTCTAGAAAATTGTGGGAAAGGGAACAAGGTTACCAACTATTATAAATTATTATAGTTGGAAATTTCGAACAATTCATTTGAGTTTGTTAAACAAAGGAATATTCCCAAGAAGGAGGCAATGGATGAAAGAGAGGTAAATGAAGGACGGAATAAGAGAAAAATTTGGGATTGATCGTAGTTTTATACAGCTCGGAGACTTGGTCGCTTAAGCAATATATAAGGATCCGAATGGATGATTTTTGGGATGTAGGTGTGAAGAAGGAATGAAAATATTTATTGCAACAATATATACGTGAAAATGACAAGACAATGACTAGAAAACTATACGAGAGGAAGTGAAGTTGTAGGGGATTCAAAATAGAGCTATTTGCAGATTTGATGGAGATAGTGAAAGGTAATGACACGATTAAAAGCATGTTTTGTGGATCATTAGATCATAGGAAGAGGTTAAGGAATAAAATGGGAGTTGTTTACGAAAAGAAGCCGCTTATAACAGGCATACCTGACAAAGGAAATATTTCTAGGAAAGGGAAAGTCAGTTGCTGGGAAATGCTTCAAAAATCACGAAAATCAGTAGTAGATGTTTAGGGACCGTTTACAATCTGAAACAAATGGTTTTGACTAGCTGAAATAACAAATGTATAGCAAAAATAATCAGTATCAAAATTTCCCAATGGAAACGTATTTGAGATCTAGACCTAGATAATATCACGCAAGCCTCCAAAAGGACGTGTGGTGGAGGGTTCTAGATCACCAGGAATTCATGCGTTTTAATATACAGGTATGTATATTAAAATGTACCTGTATATATATATGTTCAACTTTAATTAAATATGTTTGGGTGGTTTGGATCAATTTTGTTGTGACCATGTATCGTGATGCCATTTATTCACCGTCACTTCCCGTATTGACAAGGTGAAAGAGAGGCGGAGAGAAATCAGGAGGGAAAGAATGAAAGAGAATGTGACGATCGTGTTGCGCTTGCGGGAGGGAGGAAAAGCATTGAGAGTGGGAAGAGGGGAGACCGCGAGCAGACGGTTCTTCTCTTGTAACAGCAACGAGGGCGCAAAAAAAGAGCAATAGATTGAAGGTAGAGGCGGCGAAAAGTTCCACGACATGCGGAGACACGAACAAACGTGAATGCGAGCGAATGTTTTTCCAAAACTCTAACAATGTTGAAGTACGCAGACTGAATTCCTAACGCTCTCTCTCCAAACCACGGAACTCGCCTATCCTAAGAATTATGCCAATACATAAAATATTTTTTGAAAAAAAATTATAAGGAATGTACTCACAACAAATTCAAAACGAACGTTTGAGAATGTTTGCGAATGTCCAGGAAAGCTTTTTGAAAGTTTTTACAACCCTGTTTGTGTAAAACAAAAATGTTGTTGCTTCTATTCTATTCCTCAATGCTATAAAATGATGTGCACATATTTAATAATGTGCGTTCTTCCTTGAAATATCTAAGGTTTATTGTACTGAGAAAGAAAGTATGCAATTTACTATCCAGTCTCTGAAATCAGAGCTCTCATTAATTTTAGATGTTGCTGGTTGACTGAAGAATGTCCATTCCAAATGCGACGCAAATAAACTGGAAGCACGATTATTACATGAAAGCAGATAGAAATAAAAGCATGGAAACTTGAATGATTAAGAACACACGAACGAAAAGGTACGAAAAAATCACCGCGAGGTAAGATGAAATAAAATTTTTCTTATATCTGAGACTGGACAACATTGATGATCCCTAATTCGTTCATTTGAAACATGCGTAAATATATTTCGATATAATTATATAGATACTTTCTTGGCCTTGTAGCAATACGAAATAAGTCGCATCCATATTTTGGGCAAGAGAAACTTGCGTTGCCCTCACAAGAATTTAGTCGTCGCATTTTCAACTCATGTTAAATGTTGTGTAATGTTGTTAAATGTACAAAAAATAAATATTTAGCACCCTCATCTTCAATATAATCTTCGTTATCACTTCTTATGTTGAAGTTCCCTCTTCGCATAAAGCTTCGAAGTCACAAGATTTGTTCCATACAGGTTTAAGTGAATATTATAGACAAGAAGTTGAAAATCGTAAATAATAAATTTGGTATTTGTTTCACAAAAGCATTCGAAAAAAATACCAAGTTTAATCATTCAGTGGTCATGAATTTTCACAAAGCAGAATATGAAGCCATTTAATACTTAAAGAAGTAGAAATATTCAAAGTCTGTGTTTTTGGAACATTGATACCATTTTATGCACATGATACCGATTTCTTGATGAAAAAATTTAGATATTATCCGAAAAATTAGTAACTCGCTAAATTAGTAACAATTCGCTTATTTTTAGGTACTTTCAATGAAAATAAACAAAGTAGCAATGTCATTTAACAATGCCCCCTGAGAAATGTCTATTGAATCCAAAAGATATAAATCCTTAAAAATCCAACAGTCTAAATTTTAAGGTGCTTCAGGTCACCAGGAAATTATACATAGAATCTATTACACCAATCCTCATTCTTCCGAAAATATCTCGTAACAAAATGGCAAAATAACATGCGCAAAAGAATCTGAATTTTGTACATGTTAATCCAGAATTAATCTTAATAGGCATTGGCCAAATATCTTTACCAAAAATTTTATTGGAAACCAAGTTTTTACTAAGCTCCGATGAAGAACGCATTGAACGCAATCTATTTAATTGGAGTTTGAAACATCAGCAACGGTTAGTACCAAGTCACAAAAAAGCAGACAACTAAAATTTCCCCTATAAAACTATACATAGAATTGCATACTGTCTGATATCCTTAATATAAGACCCGAGACACACCCTTATTAAATAAAATGTATTGTGCAGAAAAATTAAGTTCTAGACCAGACCCAAATACTTTTTTTTTAGCCCTGTCGGCGAAAAATTACATTTCAAAAATCATTTCCGGTCGTATCCCTTCAAGTCCGGAACTCTTTACCCTCAGGTTTAAAAAAATCCTCCCCGAAGAAAACGTTCAAAAATACTTTAATTAATTCTACACTGAGTTATTTCGACAATGATTGCTTTGCAGAGTATCTCTTCTCTTGGAGGAATAATTTTTTTTTCCTTCAAGAATATTGCGTCCTTGATATTAAACTGATAACCAAATTAAACAATGAGTAAAAACTTTCTTTTTCAATTATCTTCTTTATTTTATGTTCTCACGTTTTATTCGATTAAACCCATGCTTATTGTGCTTTTTAATCATAATTTGGGCGGTAGGAGTATGGTAATTGACTGTTTGTATTTCTCGCCCTTTTTTAATTTCACTGTTGTATGCTTGCTCTGACGGGGCATTACCTTGGAATAACAAATGAAATTAAAATAAATAAATAAATAAATATATATATATATATATATATATATATATATATATATATGTATATATGTGTATAATATGGACATACTAATTCCACGAAATAAATATTGCAAATCGACAAATTTTCACAAATGACATTTGAAATATGTATCTTTACCACAATCGTCTCTAACACGCGCCTAATGTTACCAATTGCGATTTCCCTAAGTTATTAACAGCATAAAGTACAAAAAACAAAATTAAACGCATAAAATTAAACCGCATAAATAACAAAAATTGGGCAATTATAGTTTACGAGGGCATTATTGCTAAAATAACTCTCACCCACAAATTACACTTTATATTTTAGAAGAGATATGGCATCATAAATTAATTTTCTCAATTATTTCGGCTGCATTTGTTCCTGAACATGCCATAATACCAACAAAATTCATAATATTCGCTGATAAAACGGTAGCTTATTATAGACGGAAAATAACGGCACTCGGCTCTAAATTAACTCATTTTCTGATACGGACCGAGGGGCTTATCGACCTGATCGTGAAGGAGGGAATCACGTGGTACGCACGTAGCAGCCCCGGAGGGAGTGGAGGTGAAACGTTCGTGTCGATGTATCTACAATGTACCCTTCTCTCCCAAACTCTCCAAACACCCTTCACCAAAGAAAAACCATCCTCGCTGCTGCCTTTCCCGGCAAACTCCGCCCCCTCCCCACTCTTCCACCACCTTCACTTCCCTCTAAGCGCTGGCTTTATTGTGCCGCCGCCGGCCGGCCTTTCGCCTAAGGAATTCTCTCCCCGTTTCTTTCCCCATCTCACCCAACCTCGTGTTCCCACTCCCTCCACAGCTAAAACGATCTCCAAAACATCCCCTTCCACCCCCTCAACCAAGCCATCGAACTCTCCTCGTCAACCCACCCCCCACTATCACCCGCAACCCTTATACAACACCGCTAACCTTGATTGCATCATATTGGAGATCTTTGCTATCTGTGCTCTCCCAAGCACGCGGAAGACGTGATCTCCAAAACCCTCGTTGCCAAGGAAAACCCCCACCCGACTACACTCTCCTGCTTGCTCCTCCGTTCACCACCCTCCCACTCTCCCGAAGGCAATCCTCAACGAAAACCTTCTCTCAACCCCCATCCCTCCCTTCTATCTATTTCTCTCTCTCCCTCCTTTTCTCTCCATCTCTCTCTCCCTCCCCCCCCCCCAGTATCTCCTTCCAAGTGATCCACCTACTTACACGGAACACCTCTCTTCTTCCACTCCTCCCGTTCGCCCCCACGCCCCCGTAATCTCCTGTCCCACCTTCGAACTTCCTAATCCCTAAGTTAATCGCTTACCCGGTTCGTGTTCCCCGACGCTACCCAACGCGCAGTCCCTTGTTTCGGGACCCGCACGCACTCCAACGCACGCACACGCGCAAAAAAACTGTACTTTCTCTTACCTCTTGCCTTGGTCTATGGGTTGAGGGGACTGGGGTGGGGTGGGGGCGGTGATACCACGCCCACTTACAACGGCCCATCCACCCTCCACTGACATGCTTTTCTTACGCGGGGATGGAAGTTGGGAGGAGCGGGTGGGGGGTGAGCTTTGTGCACCAAAGTCTCGGTGAGCACGGCACCCTTGAACAACAAAGCATGTCGAGGAGGCATCCCCATGAGGGAGAGGGCGTGAGGGGCGACAGGGTGCTTGGCTAGAATTGAAAGCAAAAGTATTCCTCGTCAAGAGGAACGGAGACTCATTTCGACTCATTTCTGCCACAGTGAACTATTAGAAAAAAGGTAATATAGTACGTTTGTCTTGACAGTTAAATGAAACAAAAAAATTACTTTTCAAAAATTCATTATACCGGCCATATATGGATATGTATTATCATTTTCAACATGAGCTATGTCAAACGTGTAACATGAATATAATAAATGTATTGGCTTACTTTTTAGATTACAAGAAAGAGTTCATAGAAGGAAATTGATGAAGCCCATGAATTTTATTGCAGAAATCAGAAGTGTATCGGAGGAATGGGAGACTTATCCGCGACCTATAAATGTTTTAGATTGCCCAGGAGTGAGTGATCCATAGATAGTCCATTTGGGCGGTGTTAGGAAGGGGGGTAAAACAGGTATGTCCCTATTACCTATGCTTTTCAACGTATACGAGGAAAAAAAGGATTAAGAGGTGTGGGAAGTGCTCGCGATAAGGATGATTGTCGATTAAGAATCCATGAATACAGATTTGTGGATGACCAAGCTTCAGTTTTCCAGTAAGCCTAGGGGTTTTAAGTAATGCTGGAAAGTCAGTACGATAGACATAGAATGAGAGTGAATGTAAGCAAAACAAATGTAATGCCGTTTTTGAGAAATGGAAAACTAATTTAAAATTAAAATAGAAGTTCATAAGCTACAGCAGGTGGGAGAGTTTACCTATATCGAAATGTAATATACAGAAATGGCAGCGTAGTAGGGACTTGGAGAAGAATTGCGTGAGACAAATAACCTTTCATAAGGGGAATTGATGACAAGGAGGTTAAGTAATGACACAAAAATACTCGCAAAAATATTAATAAGGAGCGTGGTTTTTATAGGCTCGGAAACATGGTCTTCGAAACAAAATAGCAAGCGTAATTCGGAATTGAATTGTGATGAGAGGAAGAATGGAAACTACGGAACGCAGAGAAAGATAATAAACGAGGAAGTGGTCGAGGCATGTTTGTGGAAGCGAGGAGAGTCTTCAGAGGCATTCAAAAGATGCAGGAAAGATGGATGCAGAGCATTATAATTGGCAATGGGATGTGGAAGGGGTAGGAAGGAATAGGACAGGCATGTTGGATGGAATGAATGTAGGAAAGAAGTATGCGGAATTGAAGAAGAATAATTTGTATAGCCAGATGCCAGGATGTATTTTCTCAAGGGAGGAAAAGAAATATTTTATTGTCCCCTTACGGAGTCTGTGCCCATCCAAAACATACCTTAACTGGTAAACTACCAATGATAATAGTACGTGTAATAAGTGAAAAAGAATATATGAGAACAATATATTATGTGAAAAAAAATGTTGTATTAACTGCTCAATTCCCTATATTAGCTACATATTTACAGCAGCTTATAGTGTCGCCAGTGGCGAATGACGACGGTGAAAAGAGACATTGTAACCGATGTAACAAAAAAGTTATAACTACGACGGTGTAGTTGGTGGGTTGGTGAGTACTTAGGATACAAATGCTGGACAATTAGTACTAGGCATACCATGCGTCAGGTAGGACGGGTAACTATGAATTCACTTCCCGACTTTCGTCAATAGATTACGCAAATGACGACCCCAAGTTTCACCGCACTCCTCCACCCGCTATGATCCTACCCAGAACCCTCAGTAATCAGAGAATGTTCACGCAAAGAGCTAGGAATCTGACCTTAACCTTTGGCATTTAGGGAGACTATAGAATTCGATCACTTTGAAAGGGCTAACCACAGCGTAATTAAACAACTTCCACCCTAAACCCTAATTCGAATTTCTCCGAAATTTAGGAACTTCATATAGCTTAGGGGATATGAACATAGTCTCTTAAACGGAACGGTCAGTGGTGTTTTACCTCTCGTCAAATCTTGGGTAATTTTTTCTTGTTTTACTAAAAAAATAAATTTTTTTTTAAATGTTTTAAATAATACCAATTTCTTTCTAATCAACCATGAGTGCACGGATTTTAAGACGAATGTCTTAGATTCAAATATCGAAGGAACAATATCTCTCAAATTCAAAAAGACTAAAGAGATGATTGAATGGCATTTTGAGGGAATGGGATACTGGCGAAAATGATAGGGGGATGAGAACATTTTAGATTAATGGATGAAGTCAAGACTGTAGAGTAGGCCATGAAGAACTGAGGAAGGAAATAATAATTGACTCCACATTCTTTGTGGAAAAGTTGTTAGGGACTGTCAAAATGACCTCATCTACCCAATTGGCAGGATGTTCTAAGAGAATAACATCAGCAGCTAGTACAGGATGCGGCAAAATATCTTCCCTTTCTCAAATGCAAAACGCTACTAAAAAAGGAAGTTATGTTGCCACACCCTGTATTTATTAAGGCGCAAATTAAATTTTATTAAAAACCAAAACAATCAACACAAGACTAAGCGAGGGTAAAGCTCATCTAGTGCTCAGCCCAATGATCGAGAAATTCACACATTAGGGTTTCTTTCCCTCTTCCGCGTATGGTTTCCTCGAAAGATCTGGTACCCGAAGAATCACACGGCTTGGGTGAGTATGTTCAATGGCGTCATGAGGAACCAAACCCGGGCCCGGGTCCGATCTGTAGCCCATCGCTCTACCCACTGGATTTACACATCACCCAACAAGTTTTGAGCTGTACTTATAAAAAGACAGAGATTCAAGAAAAAGCATACTATTTAAACGATTTCTTCGTATATAACCTTGTTTTTGTATTCATCGTGAATTTAGCTCGGAGAAAAATGCGTGCCTATTTTACGAGTATTCCGTCAAGTTAGAATAAGGGTAAGAATCTCTCAAGGAGGAGATAATATTATTTGAATGAGATGTACGAAGAAGGGTTACTTTTATTTCATTCGTTTGGTCCAAGCTGATGATATTTTTTCGTATTTAGTAATTACAACTCATAAGTCCTCATGGAGTGCAGCCTAATGAAAGAATTCGCTTGGTGCATTGCTTCGGAGGAAAAATAACTACCGTAGCATAGCTTCATTAACGTTGTTTAATTTTATCCTTGTTTCCCGAAATTTTCTCGCCCGGCTTTCTTCTTCGTTTGCTTACCTTCATGGAGTCCCCAGCTTGCTCAAGTCACTATCTTCGCTTAGTTTCTTTACACCTAGGTGAGCTTTTATTTAGAAGCTAAGCTTCCTCGCGATATTTCCGCCTCGTTCACCGACCTCCCCTCGGAATTCCCAACCTAGGCTCATCCACCGCCGTAATTTCAGCCACTGCCCGCACCCGCGTAGCCGTGCGAGAGGGCTAAGGAATGTATTTTTCCGAACAGCCGATCCCTCCCAATCCACACACTTCATCGCTCCAATTCCTGAGACTAACACACACACACAAGCCTTTTTTTACACCATTATTTTTTCCTCCAATTTCATTTTCCCCTCCAAATACTCTCCCTCTCGCAACGAATTCTTCGCCCCACCCCCCATTCACCCTCGCCCGATGTTGTTCCAAAGGCCCTGATTCCACTCCAGCACCCCACGGACCCTCCAGCGGCGTTTTAGTGATTCCAGGGAGTAACTCGGTCCCTTTTGGCGAGGGGAGGGGGGGGGGGTGAGAAAAAGGTCGTCGCCTATTGGTTGTGCCTCCTGAGCCGAAACGAGTCGGTCAGACAACAAAGGGCACTCGCCCTTCCAGTCCACCCACCCAATCTACTCCCCCCCACCACCACCCCCCCATCCTTAAAGACTCTCGAGGCTTTCTTTATATATATATATATATATATATATGTATATATATATATATATATATATATATATATATATATATATATATATATATATATATACATATATACATACACACACGCATACCTTTTAAGCCCTTGCCTTCCACAACCCGCCCACGGACCCTTAACCAATCTACCGAACCCGCAGCTCTCCTAGAATTGGGGCGTGGGGGGCGGGGGTAGAGAAGATGGGGGTCTGAGGGGGAGGGGATGCCTACCTTCCGTGTGTTTCGTGGGGCGGGGACCCTTCGGGGCCTGGGATCGGAAGGTGGAGGGAGTGTGTCGGCCGTGCCGATGCAATCACGAAATAACAAGGGGTGCCCATTGGACGGAAGGATGCGCGGTGCCCTCAGGAGGAGAGCGTCAAAGGACGCAACTGTAGGGTTAAGGTTATGAATTGAGAATTAGATATCATACAATAATACCAGTCGACTGCACGGAGGTGGGATGCTGATGGACCGAACTGTACAATTCCATAAGACGTTCGTTTTCCTAGAAAAAAATAAATGCCTCAAAACACCTGTAAATTCCTCCTAATGATTACTCAAACTACGCACATGAGAAGTTATACTATATTCTATTCTTCTGCATCATTTCTATTTATTTTCAAGACCTTCTATCGGTAAAATACAGATTTCAATGAGCCAATGCAAAATAAAAGTTTCACGTAGGCAAAATAAAACGTTTTCCTCTTTAGCCAAACAAATTATCCGTTCAATCATCTATGCTGTCCATTTCATCTTTCAAATTCACTCTATTTTGTCGAGGTTCCGGCAATACATTACTTGTCAACATATCAATACATATACTTTTCAGAGAAAATTTTCCAAAATGTCTCAGTGAAAAGTGCCACACAAAACCTGTAAATGTTCCTTCCGTAATTGACGCTGCGCTGTTTACCCCATGCTGAACACTCCATTCTAAGTTGCTCTAATCATAAAAACATAAGGAAATTCCTTTACTGACTACAATGAAGTCCTGTTGCACTTAAATAGGACATCTTGTCGCTAAAATTTAAGGAAATAGAAAACTGTGGGTCATGGAAAAAAATCTAATTTATGTTTTGTCGCTGGGACAGCGCCAGACAATTAAAGTAAATTGAATGGCCTTGAAAAAATATACAACGCAAAATCTTGATTTCAAAACTATTCCCCCTTTGTAAAATGACGAGCTTATTATGACACATATAGAGATGTATCTTCATTATTCATCAAACTAAACGGTGGCAAATCGTTACTGACGTAAGTACTTTGTCACCATAGTAACTTAAATAATATCTACATTTTTCTCTCCCTCACTCATGTGGGTGGATAACAATGGACCAACTCTTCTCTGATAGCAAAATTTTGTGACTTCATCTAATGGAGGGACTGTTTGCAAACGCTTAGGAATGAACTCACCTAGTATGCCGATAGCTACTGATCTATGATAAATCTAGAGTGAGTTTTTCATTAACTCAATGCTGTTAATTTGATCTCGTACATTCGACACAACATAATACATTATAAGATATGACACTTTATGATAAAAGTAACTTTCAGAGAAAAATTGAATTTCAAGTGAGTTGAAAATACTTAATTAATTATACGCCAACTTAAAGAAACACAACGAAATCATAACTGAATGGCCTCGAAATTGTAGTCACAATGATTCTCAAGAAGCGTAAGCAGTAATCGGATATTTAGTGTCGTCGAACGACAACGCTACCAGCTAAATCACTACTTTAAAATTTATCAGGTTAACAAAGAACGCATTTCCACTCGGCGTGAATGTAAAACCGCGATTGGGCAAGCCAGCGAGAGCATTACACATCAGAAGGACCAGTTTTCTTGGGGCCCCAAATTGAAATCCAATCTATTTCTCAAGAAAAATAGTTCATTAAATATTACTTGATTTCCTCACATGGGCACCCCGCAACCTTTTTCATTGAATGTTCTTGAAATACCATAAGAAGGCTAGTTAACGTGTGAATTCCACGACGGTACGGTACGTTATATTTTAATAAATATCCAATTAAGTGAATTAATTCGCGAAATACCCCTTCATTTTCTGGCTCTTCAATCTTTCCCACGTCGTATTACACTGGTGGTCACATCGATCAAATTAATATGAAGGTTTTTCCTTAATATTTCAAAAATAATAAATTTCAACAATCTAATAACATCATTTCATAGAAAAACGCCCATTTCTACTGTTATATTATTACGCATATTACGTATTTCAATATATTTGGTCAACTAGGCATTAATAATGTTAATGGGGAAATAGTTTTTTTGTTTGAAATAGTAAGTTCGTCTTGTTGTATTTTTATATGTAAATGAAAATGTTATCAAAGGATTGAGTGGCTCGAGGTTTTCTTTCCAATCAATCATTTGGTAATATCAAATTAATTCAGGAACTGAGAGATGTAAGAGGTAAACTTTATTTTGGGAAAGTTAACTAAGGTATAGAAATTGCGAGGAAAAATATCCATACTTCGAAAGAAACCTATTTAGAATCAATAAAGATCCCAGAGAAAGTGTGGACTGCACTAAAACAAGTTTCTGAAATAACTGTACCTTACCGTTTAAAATAGAATTAAGTACGGAAAATTAAACTTCATTGAAACATAATATTTTATTTACTATCATTATTATTAAGAGCAGATAAAAATATCCTGGAATTAACCAGGAATGCAATTATTTTTTTACCGAGTAAGAAACCAAGCGTGCTGTAAAACTTCCAAACTGTTGACGTAATGGCTCGGGCCATAGAGATTGATGCCACTCAATTTGAAGTGTCGAGAGAAGGTAATGTAAAATGTGACGATAAATTTATATTAAATAATATATTTAGCCTGGATTCATTTTATTCAGGAGCAGATAAACCACTCCATTATTATGCATAACTGCTTAACTTACGAAAAATGTTCCTTAATTATTGATTTTCACATTTAAAAGTAGGTGAACCAATTGTTCTTTTAATGCTTGCAAATACGCAGCTTTAAAAATAATACTTTTGCTTTTCCCAACTCAGTCAAATTGCTGAATTCGAATTTCTTACGTGGCACCCAATTTTTTTAAACCATAACAGGAACTGTACGCGTTTATGTTTGAACGGTAGGGCATTCTAGTCGGTCAACAAAACTCATGAGATCTAATTTCAACATTCTTTATAGACTTCACAGCAGAACAGACTTTCTACGTGAGGGGTGATAAAACCTTAATTCTATGTGTTGCGGACGACTTTAATATGCTACGAGGATGATTTTTCATCCATCTCATCGGGAGAAGTACCTACTTATCATTTCTAGCTCAGAAGTTCTGATTTTTCTTCACTAAGTGTAAGGTTCGTGAAGTACAACCAGCTTATGGTTCATTTTTATGGCAGCAATAAAAATGTTGACTTGATAGGAGACAAAGGATATATATCCCTGGATAAAATTCCAGGGGTTTTATTGCCCAATTCAAAATTTACGCGACTTCAAACCAAAGCCGGTTTTATCAGCAGTATTACTTGTCCCTTCCCCTCCCTCCCTCTCCTCATTAAAACCGGGAGAATCTTACCCGTGTCCTCAATATACACCCATGCGGATGTGCGCCGTAGGTATATAAGTTCCTCCAAGTTACGCTTTACAGAGTTATGATGTGCTCCATTCATCCGGAAAGCGGTCTTTGAATAAGACTTAGGCCCCATTGACCACCTACACACGTGGAAACGAGCCGAGGAATGATATATAAAAAACGAAGAAACGTTTGAGACCAGACAAATTCCGTGGGTGAGGGATGACGGCTTCAGGAGGCGGTCGGACTTCTTAATAAAAAATTAAAAAAGGGCTTGCTCACATAAATCTTGAGGAGGACGGTCGACATCGTCGCCCGCAAGGTGCCCTTCCGGGGATGTCACGTGGTGTGCAGAGGGCAGCGGCGATGAAGGTCCCGTGCTTGACCTCCTCGGGGATTCGACGCAAAGATTTCCGGCCGGGTTACGAGATTCTGGCGGCGCTAATGGCCCTCGCCAACCCAGTTAACATAGACCAAAACTTCGAGACTTGGCCCTGCCAAAGGATTTCACTTGAATTATTTATCGGGGAGCGGGGTTCGGACGCCTAGTCTTGGCTTTTAGTGCGGTCACTTAATAGAGTGCACAACTTCGCCAAGGGGATTTCGGCAAATTTGAGTCTCCACCGCCAAAATTCGAACCTGCTATGATACAGGGAATATTTATCTGAGGAACCCGGAATCACTAAGGTCATATAATAGGAAGTTGGAAAATGTCTCAAGACTTTTAATGGAAAATGGTACTTAATCAGAGCTAGGTCAAAGAAATTGAAATGAGGAAGAACAATTCGATAAAGTGCATTTGTGAGACAATACGATGATGAAGTTTATGATCAATGAAAATTCATTGAAGAGAGTATTATGAGTTCACGGCGACATGAACGAAGAGGATGTATTAAAAAAAATCATGAAGAGTGGCTGCAAGTATGTACGAGGGTCATCCGGAAAGTAGTACCCGTTCGTGAAATAAAGACACAAAAGTAAATATTAACAAACATAAAAAATTTTATTTGAAAGAGGATACTTTAAACTACTTCTCAACATAATCTCCAAGCAAATTAAGGCATTTGTCATAACGTGTGACAAGTTTCTGTATTCCTGCTGCATAGTCCTTCGCCGCCAGCTCATTGAGATACGCGAGGGACCCATCTTGCACAAATTTTTGCATAATGCAGATGGTGTTTAACAATTTCATGAACAATTGTTCGAGAAACATTGGGAAAATGCTCACAGATGTCATCAATTGTGACGCGCCGATCGTTCCTCACGAATTCGTCAACTGAGCTCACCAGTTGGTCTGTAATGACAGACGGTCTCTCCGAACGCTCATCGTCGTGTGTGTTCCCCCTCCCCATGTTGAAGTTGCGACACCACCGCCGAACAGACGACTCGTCCATTACATTGTCTCCATACACCTCCTTTAATTGGCGATGAATATCACATGGGCGAACGTTTCTTGCATTGAGGAATTTAATCACTGCCCTCACTTCACAACTGGCGGCGTTCTCAATTTTTTTAAACATTGTAAACAATCACAGAAACAACACAGGCAATGCTAGCGTCACGCAACTTGGCTCAGAGAAGGCAGACAAGCCACCGAAGCTATCTGACCTCGTCCAGCGGCTACTCGCGTCGTCAGCACTTCATGCGGCACGAACGGGTACTACTTTCCGGATGACCCTCGTAGATAAGGAGACCGTTTAGTGTACTACGCTAATGGTAATTTATTCATTGGTAGTAGTTAGGTAGTATCAAAGCGTTACATGAAATTTTAGAACTCTATTTTCACAGGTTAATCTCAAATATTTGTTCGGATTCCAATCTTACCGAAAAACAGAATAAAGGAAATGCTCCGGAGTTCATTTACTGCAATGCGATCTTCCAAAGCTGGGCGTTTTTTTATTGCTCTTATGGGATGGAAGCTTGAATGTTGTCATAAAATCTGATAGATTTTTTTAATGTATCGAGTTAGGTTTTTCGTAACAGCCAAAGGAATGAGATAAAAATCTTGCACACATCTCACTATTCGAATTAAGAGTACTACGGGCACAAAGACTCAGAAATTGGTAAAATGAAATATGATTATGAACAAGGGAGATTAATGAGGAAGCCAAACAATGAGATTGTTATTGAAAATATTGAATTATTTTGCAATAAAAAGTTCATTTTGAAAAGGAAAACTGACGTGATTCTGCTATTATCATCGATAAATGTCAATTATGGATGGGTACGGCGAATACTTGGGTTATAATTTAGCTGGTTAATAAGTGATTCTCAGTAGACTAGTAAAAATAATTCTGAACTTACTCGAATCGACTAAAACTTTGTCGACCAAAATTTCAGCAGTAATAGATAAAAGTAATATATATTTTAAATCATTACAAAAATTACCATGCAAATACAAGAGAGGAAGTTTTTGAGGTGATTTCAAAAAAGACAAATGACAGAAAGAAGAAAATTTAAGGGATATTGGGATGCATTAAATGGGATATGCTGGGCACGTGAGGAAGTAATAAGTAATATAGTAAAATAATCAAAAGGAAGACATAACAAGTAAACTTTCTGAGCAGCATAAATGCTTGAAGTAAACTTGACAAACTGAAGAAGAAAATAGCCTAGGCCAATAAAGAGTATTACACTGGAGGAAGGTTACACGATGTTCGATTAGAAATTGTTGTTAGAGACAGTCAAAAACGAATTCCTAACTGAATGCTAATAATCGGCGAAGAGTCCACCAGTTTTTGTACGATTTTCAGGAGGAAAAAAAACGGCGGATTAAAACTAATACAAATTTGTGTGATCTTCTTGCTTCCTGATATTTTTAAATTCCGTATTTTTCCCGCAAAACCTCTGTACCTGTGAGGAGAGCTCAAAGATATCAAATTATTGAAGAGAAGCCGAAGAGTAAGGTAAGTGAAATATAATCCCTGTTCGTGAGGCAAAATTGTTAAATTTATTCCTTAACGAAACATGCCCCGGTGCTGTTTAGTTGCAGAGGATTCACCACAGGCCTGTTACCGACGCTCGCAAAAGAAAACTCTCCTCTCCTCCCCTCTCAGCGAAGTAGGTGTGCACTTCCGGGCGTGCGATGTTTCCGGCTACTCGCCCTTTGCAGGCTGCTCCGTGGAAGTAGAGTGGGTAGGGCATGGGAGAATGTGGAAGGGATGGGAAGGGACTGGTATGGAAGATAGGGGAAATGGAGGGGGGATCGGGAGAAAGGGGATGGGAGTTTGTGGAGGGAGGTAGGGCGCTTGTTAGCGAAATCGTTGTGGCGAAGCGCTCACGCGCCGAGTCCCCGAAAAGGGGAAAAATGAGGAATGGAATTGTACAGGCAGGGGTGGAAGTGGGCGAGAGTGTGGCGGACTGGGGATGAGAATGAACGAAAAAACTGAAGAAAAATATTTGCATTAAAAGAGAACGGTACTGGTGTCATTTTGCTCCAAATATAATTGCAGCACTACAAATTAAATTTTTCAGGCGATAACGTCTTTTTAATCATTCTGGAAAACTACCGGGGAAAAATATCGAAAAATACACATGATGAATAAGGAGATTTTTACCGAAACGATCGCAATTACACCTGAATATATAACTGAATAATAATCACATATTGATCCCATTAAAATTGCGTTGAGACTTCGTTGTTTTCAAACGGTGATTCGTTAAGGATTCTTATATAATATTGCAGTCTCATGACTTACACCCGAATGACCGACCTGGGATATGTCCCTTATGTATTTAAAATGCGATGTCCAACCCCATTAACCTTCTCATTGCTCCTGGCTTTATTCCTACAGCAACGAGAGAAACAAAGAGAGTTAGTGAAATTAAAATTAAATTTTTGCCTCCTACCTTATTTGCTTGAAATAACATGCGCCAAGCGATATTCTAATTCCAGTTGGAAGATAGGTATTTTGGCTTCCGTTTGGGATGTAGTTGGATCAAACCCAGGTTATACCTCTGAGTATTCTCAGCTTTATCTAACATTTTCTACTTTCAGGATATCAGCCGTTCCTGGAAACATGTATGTGGTCCAGGGAAAATAAATGTATCTCATTCGTTGGTCAAAATTTTCACACGCCTCTGGCTTCAATTATAAAACCGTTCCTCCATATTCGCTCCATATGAGTGCTTTCTACTTCCATTTTCTCCATCCAAAATTCATATTCCTTTCTTCATCCCACCTCACTTCATCTGCATTTTTCCTTATTGTGTAACCTTCGGTATTGCTTTGCCTCTCAGTATCTTCTGCATTAAATTTTCTTGTTCTACGAGGAAAACGAAAATTGCACTTTGCCATAGCATTTCTAATGTGATAAAACTGTGGAAAAGTCCAAATTTTGTTTTTCTCATAATGACGAACTTACACTACATCTCACCTGAATCTGTTGAATATATTCTCTTGCTTTCATCGAATTTGAGGTTGACACTTGTGGGTACAGAATTCCGTCAACACTTTAAGAATTAATTATTATAAAGAGGTTTTCATGCAATAAATATATATCAATAGCAGACTTGGTACGCTCCAAAAACTACTAAGAATATATGGATGAAGATGAAGGGGGCCATAAAAATGTTTCTGAAATCTACAAAAATGAGAAAATAATTAGAAATGAAGCTCTATGGGCGGCATTTTAAACAACCACATCAGTTTTTATATAACAATAGAATATTTGATGTTTTCAAGACCCTCTATAAAATATGTTTCAATCTGCGGAGTTTAGAGGTTATAAAGTTCACCGGTGAGTTCTGCATACGGTAGTAGGCTCATCGCTAGAAAAGAAATAGAAAAACTACGATGTTGAGCAACGTTCACTGCATTTCCATTAAACACTAGTGAACTCGAAGCGGAATGCTAACATCCGGAAACTGAGCAAAATTATCGATTCAATAGGATGGGAGCCGTGTTAACGCTCGCTAAAATTTGAACGCACGGAATGAATTGTACGATTCCACGGAATACGCCATATTTTTTCCAGTGGTGACTTTTTTCACAAAAAGTCAGTGATTGTGGACCAAGCAAGCAAATATCAGGGAATAAAAAATTTAACATTCAATTGTAAAAGTAAAAGAAACTTGACCCATGCTGGACGCGCATTCTTAATGCCCATGTAGAATGATAACTAGTTCTCGCTTAAACCATAAGAATCATTATACCAGGCTATATATATATATATATATATATATATATATATATATATATATATATATATGTATATATATATATATATATAATTTAAACGGAGAAGCAAGATAGCGCCAGCGAACAAACACATACAAATGCAACTCACACGTATTCTGAATTTTCGGCGGCCAAACCACCTTCCTCTGGGAAAAGAAGTCAGTTCAGTTTTAGTTCCTTCCTTCCCCATGAGAAGGTGGTTTGGCCACCAAAAATTCGGAATACGTGTGAGTTGCATTTTTACGTGTTTCTCTGTGTTTTTGTTCGCTAGAACTATCTCGCTTCTCCGTTTAAATTAATATTCACATTCGTGAGAGTTCCCTAGAAATATATATATATATATATATATATATATATATATATATATATATATATATATATATATATATATATATATATATATACATTCAAACACGAAATCCCGCCAAACGGCGAATAAATACTCATATATACAGAAACATATATAAGGAAAAGGGATAGGAACACGTATAAAGGACGAACACAATAGAGGTGGGGAAGGCGGAATCGAACGGATCACAAGAGTAAAAATATTTCCTCAACCGGGACTCGAACACCGGATCTTTCCACTTGCCGGGCGGATGCTCTTAACCACTTGAGCTATCGAGGATATGTAATTTACCCTGAGATCCGTGGGTCTTATATGTCGCCAAGCGCCCCGATTCTTTAGTCAAGAGATGGCGTCAGGGGGCTGTTTCACCCACCAAAGGAGAAATAGACAATACACAAGAGGAAAGGTAAGTGGTTAGAATTCATACAACATCATACAGGAAAGGAACAGTGCGTTTCGTGGCACGCATAGCCAGAAGAAAGAGATGAGCCACATTGGCCAAATACACATTCAAACACGAAATCCCGCCAAACGGCGAATAAATACTCATATATACAGAAACATATATAAGGAAAAGGGATAGGAACACGTATAAAGGACGAACACAATAGAGGTGGGGAAGGCGGAATCGAACGGATCACA